>NC_068437.1:9604183-9694183 GCF_023373465.1 Oncorhynchus keta
ATTTCCTTCATAGTGGATTTATAGACATAAAAATGGTCTCCATGAGTTAATCCATGACTCTGGGGAAGTAGATAAAGGGCTTCATTGTCAAAACCTTGAAGTATCCTGAATTTTCCCCAAAATATATTGACATGGCTACAGTAGGCTAGCTAAGATGAATGCTTGGTGTCTTTTTGTAGTCTGAAAAAAAGCAAGCTATCAACAGTAGCCAGCATATTGCTGTTTTGTTCATTATTGAGGGTTTACTTTTGTGTATCACTTTCTCAAATAAATATGCTCAGCGAGTAGGTTCCAAGACATTTAAATGTTTACCCTTAAACCACTCAAGTGTTGCATTAGCAGTATGCTTAGGGTCATTGTCCTGCTGGAAGGTGAACCTCCGTCCCAGTCTCAAATCTCTGGAAGACTGAAACGGGTTTCCCTCAAGATTTTCCCTGTATTTAGCGCCATCCATCATTCCTTCAATTCTGACCAGTTTCCCAGTCCCTGCCGATGGCAAAACATCTCCACAACATGATGCCGCCATCACCAAGCTTCACTGTGGGGATAGTGTTCTCAGGGTGATGAGAGGTGTTGGGTTTGCGCCAGACATAGCGTTTTCCTTGATGGCCAAAAATCTCAATTTTAGTCTCATCTGACCAGATTACCTTCTTCCATATGTTTGGGGAGTCTCCCACATGCCTTTTTGGCAAACACCAAATATGTTTGCCTGTTTTTTTCTTTAAGTAATATCTTTTTCCTGGCCACACTTCCGTAAAGCCCAGCTCTGTGGAGTTTACGGCTTAAAGTGGTCCTATGGACAGATACTCCAATCTCCGCTGTGGCGCTTTGCAGCTCCTCCAGGGTTATCTTTGGTCTCTTTGTTGCCTCTGTGATTAATGCCCTCCTTGCCTGGTCTGCAAGTTTTGGTGGGTGGCCCTCCATTGGCAGGTTTGTTGTGATGCCATATTCTTGCCATTAATAATAGATTTAATATTGCTCTATGGGATGTTCAAATCACTTTTCAGTTTTTTTTGTTTGTTTTTCATTTCACCAATTTGGACTATTTTTTTTTGTATGTCCATTACATGAAATCCAAATGAAAATCCATTTAAATTACAGATTGTAGTGCAACAAAATAGTAAAAATGCCAAGGGGGATGAATACTTTTGCAAGGCACGCTAGGACTCAAAACTGTGACAAACACTCACATTTGTGACCCTTTGACTTGGCAGTCGGACACCAAATTTGAATAAAAAGCCTTCCCAATTAAATGTTGATTGGAGGTGTACAGTTTTAATGATGTGCGCTTCATCTGCTTTCCCGTGTCATGCCCCGCGCGGCGAAACACCGATTCCCATTTATTTTCAATGGAAGGAAAGAGGAGAGGGCGGGGAACCGATTGGCGGCGAGAACATGGCGTGGGAGGAAGTGGAAAAAGCTCAACATTTCCCAACTTTTTGCAAATCACCACGGGCGACTGCTAGGCGATGATCAATCATATTGAGTGGTTCCCAGGATGAATTTGACGCTATGTGACCCAAGGCTGGAGACCATCTTCAGCAAAGATGGCTGACAAAAATACTAGGATGGAAGCAAATGTAAGTAATTATAACGTCGTAAAAAAACATGTACAGTTGAGAGGAATATGTTTACTGTATAGACAAATGATTATGCATATTTTTTTGTCAAAGTTTCATTTACGAAAATCGCGATTTAGCACGCTAGCTGACTAGCTAACATTAGCCAGCCTACGTTAGCTGGTTAGCTTTCTGGGTGTTGTGACGTGAGTATGAAATTGTAATTCTGGTTGTTTTAATATTTTGACGACTCCTGAAACAACCATCAAATATACATGTAGTTATTACCATGCGTGAGATCCCCACATTGGAGCCTGTACATTTAATATATTCACTGATATAAGTACTCTACCTTGGCAAATAAAGATGCAGTTCTACCCAAAACCAGGAGTATCAAATTCCAGTCTTTGAATGATGCTGTGTGTGCATGCATGTATTACAGTTATACACTTCAACAGTGTTTACCAATCCTGGTCCTGAGACATCAATGGTACACATTGTAAATATGCAATATACCAGAAACATGATTTAACTAGTTAAGGGCTGATTTGTAATTCATACAAAAACCATACACTACACTTCCAATGCATCATGTAAATCTCTAAAATGTCTCTAATTTCCTTCATCTGCATTAATCTGATCAACCAGGATAGGAGAAATATTTAATCAATTGAGACTTAGTTTCAACCAGTAGAGAATGTGAAATGCTTTATTGAAAGATGTTCATTTTTCAAAGAGTTATAAATACATAATACATGCATTAGAAATATTACCATTGTAATATTATAAATACAAGTTAAATCTGTACTTCAATGCACATCTGGTGTGCATTATAAAAACAGAGTAAGAAAGAGGTGGTGAGGGAGGTGTTAACGTCTTGACGTTACCCATCCCTGTCGCGGGATCATTTTCGTCAGCAACCGCTGAATAGCATAGCGCAACAGTCAAATAATATTACTAAAAAATATTCGTATTCATGAAATCACAAGTGCAATATTGCAAAACACAGTTTAGCCTTTTGTTAATCCATCTATCTTCTCAGATTTAGAAATTATGCTTTACAGCAAAAGCAATCCAAGCGTTTGTGTAAGTTTACCGATAGCCTAGCATAGCATTATGTACACTTAGCATCAGGAAGCTTGGTCACAAAAATCAGAAAAGCAATCAAATTAACCGTTTACCTTTGATCTTCGGATGTTTTCAATCACGAGACTCCCAGTTACACAACAAATGTTACTTTTGTTCCATAAAGATTATTTTTATACCCAAAATACCTCCGTTTGTTGGTTATGTTGAGAAATCCACCGGAAATAGCGGTCACGACAACGCAGATGGAAATTCCAAATAGTCTCCAATATGTCCACAGAAACATGACAAAAGTTTTTTATAATCATTCCTCAGGTAGTTTTTAAAATATATATAGTCGATAATATATCAACAGAGTGTGTCCCGCTGTCAATAACAGCAGGAGGAACAATGGCCGCTTTACTCTGTAGTGCAAAAACTCACTCTGAGAGCCCTCACCTATCCACTTACGCAATGTGATCTTTCACGCTCATTTTTCAAAATAAAAGCCTGAAACTGTCTAAAGACTGACACCTTAGGGAAGCCAGAGAAAAGGGAATTTGGTTGATATCCCTTTAAATGGAGGACAGGCATGCATAGGAACAGAAGGGTTTCAAAATAAGAGGCACTTCCTGATGGGATTTTCCTCAGGGTTTCACCTGCAATATCAGTTCTGTTATAATCACAGACAATATTTTGACAGTTTTGGAAACTTTTGAGTGTTTTCTATCCTAATCTGTCAATTATATGCATATTCTGAGAAATAAGGCCATTTACTTTGGGAAAGTTATTTTTCCAAACGTAAAAATAGTGCCCCCTAGCTTCAAGAGGTTAAAGACAAAGGGAAAGAGGTAAGCACAGAGGAGCAGGGAAGACGGCATATTATGAATGTATCACAGTGCTACCCTATTCTCTCAGTTCATCACAATTACATAATAGTGTCTTTAGTGGTGTCTCCTAACTAACCTTCGGGTCGACTGGGAGCCCAAGGCTATCTTAAGAGCGGGTGAGGTGGCCATGACGGGACTGGGGGTTGGCATCCTCTCTCACATCAAAGCATACCCTCAGAAAAAAGGGACGGAGCATGTTTTTTAAGCCTTGTTTTTTAAATTCTAACACTGTCAGTCATCATAATCATCAGGAGGTGAAATGTAAAACATCTATCTGTATTTCAATGTGAAGCATCTCTTTAATAATACTTCCTGTTGGCTCGACCAAGTGACCTCACCTCGGACTATCTGCTGTGCCCTCTGTTACCAGTTCAGATGAGGTATTGGTGTATCGACACAGCTGATATAATCTAGAGGATTTAGGAAAAAGGGGAGAGAGGGATGAAGTGAAAGACTGTTTTTGAGAAATTAAGGTAGTTAAAAAGAGAGAAAAAGAGACTGTTCAACAGGAATCTGTGTGTGTGGCCTCACCTGGTGTCCACACTAATACTCAGACTACACCACTCGCGTCACATGCGTGAACATTGGAAAATAAATGTAGAAATATATGTTATTCTATTATTGAACCCACACTGCTCGCGCATGCCAGCGTGCGTCAGCGAGCGTCTGCGATGCCAAGGGCTAAAATAGAAGTCCTCTCTATTTCTGACGCAGATCCTGCCAGGTCCTGCCTCTCTCATCTCCTCATTGGTTTATAGAAGCAGGTACCCACGTGCCATATCCACATTGGTTTTACCCACGTGGGTGATTGAAAGACGAACTGTGTTGCCGGTCGTCGTGGTAAAACTATGAAAGTTTAGATGCCAATCACCATATACATTGGGGCAAAAAAGTATTTAGTCAGCCACCAATTGTGCAAGTTCTCCCACTTAAAAAGTTGAGAGAGGCCTGTAAATTTTCATCATAGGTACACTTCAACTATGACAGACAAAATGAGAAGACAAAATCCAGAAAATCACATTGTAGGATTTTTTTATTGAATTTATTTGTAAATTATGGTGGAAAATAAGTATTTGGTCAATAACGAAAGTTTATCTCAATACTTTGTTATATACCCTTTATTGGCAATGAGAGGTCAAACGTTTTCTGTAAGTCTTCACAAGGTTTTCACACACTGTTGCTGGTATTTTGGCCCATTCCTCCATGCAGATCTCCTCTAGAGCAGTGATATTTTGGGGCTGTTGCTGGGCAACACAGACTTTCAAGTCCCTCCAATGATTTTCTATGGGGTTGAGATCTGGAGACTGGCTGGGCCACTCCAGGACCTTGAAATGCTTCTTACGAAGCCACTCCTTCGTTGCCCGGGCGACGTGTTTGGGATCATTGTCATGCTGAAAGACCCAGCCACATTTCATCTTCAATGCCCTTGCTGATGGAAGGAGGTTTTCACTCAAAATCTCACGATACATGGCCCCATTCATTCGTTCCTGGTCCCTTTGCAGAAAAACAGCCCCAAAGCATGATGTTTCCACCCCCATGCTTCACAGTAGGTATGGTGTTCTTTGGATGCAACTCGGCATTCTTTGTCCTCCAAACACGACGAGTTGAGTTTTTACCAAAAAGTTATATTTTGGTTTCATCTGACCATATGACATTCTCCCAATCTTCTTCTGGATCATCCAAATGCTCTCTAGCAAACTTCAGACGGGCCTGGACATGTTCTGGCTTAAGCAGGGAGACACGTCTGGCACTGCAGGATTTGAGTCCCTGGCGGCATAGTGTATTACTGATGGTAGGCTTTGTTACTTAGGTCCCAGCTCTCTGCAGGTCATTCACTTGGTCTACCCGTGTGGTTCTGGGATTTTTGCTCACCGTTCTTGTGATCATTTTGACTCCACGGGGTGAGATCTTGCGTGGAGCCCCAGATTGAGGGTGATTATCAGTGGTCTTGTATGTCTTGTATTTCCTAATAATTGCTCCCACAGTTGATTTCTTCAAACCAAGCTGCTTACCTATTGCAGATTCAGTCTTCCTGACCTGGTGTAGGTCTACAGTTTTGTTTCTGGTGTCCTTTGACAGCTCTTTGGTATTGGCCATAGTGGAGTTTGGAGTGTGACTGATGTTGTGGACAGGTGTCTTTTACACTGATAACAAGTTCAAACAGGTGCCATTAATACAGGTAACAAGTGGAGGACAGAGGAGACTCTTAAAGAAGAAGTTACAGGTCTGTGAGAGCCAGAAATCTTGCTTGTTTGTAGGTGACCAAATACTTATTTTCCACCACAATTTGCAAATAAATTCATAAAAAATCCTACAATGTGATTTTCTGGATTTTTTTCTCCATTTTGTCTGTCATAGTTGAAGTGTACCTATGATGAAAATTACAGGCCTCTCATAGTTTTAAGTGGGAGAACTTGCACAATTGGTGGCTGACTAAATACTTTTTTGCCCCACTGTAAGTTCAAAGATGAAAAAGCCTTGGAGGAGAGATGACTAGAAATGATTCGGTTGACCGTTTTATGTGTGGATTAATTGTTGGAGTAGAGGACCTTGTGCATTTCAAGTAAAATAACAACTCGATGTTATATCCCAGGACAAATTGGCTAACAACAGCAAGCTAGCTAAATAGGACAAATTAGCTAGCAAGTGCAAGCTAAATAGCTAAATTGCAATAAATGTTTAATGCTTTTTAACCTGTCCCCAAATTAATGTAATTGGTTCAGAGTTTGTTTTGATATTTGAACCTGCGTGTCGTGATCGCGTTTGGTTTAGGGGGATGAAATAAATTGATGCAATGGCGCACGTGCACAGCCGGTTTGGGTTCCGTGTAAGTGGCTGCAGAGAACTTTATGATGAAAACATGCACAGACACACGAGGACAAACAATATAGCATAGTTATCGAAATAATGAAATGTCCTTGCCTATTTTATGAAGGTGGAAGGAGCCACAGTTATACACCTGAGCATGCTTACTACACAACACAATCAATCAGATTGATACATGTGTGGGTTATAGCTGCCACTTTCAAGGAGCGGGACCCCAACCTGGAAGCTTATAAGAAATCCCACTATGCCCTTCGACGAACAATCAAACCAGGCAAAGCGTGAATACAGGACTAAGATTAAATCGTACTACACCGGCTCCGACGCTCGTCTAATGTGACGGGGCTTGCAAACTATTACAGACTACAAAGGGACTCACAGCCGAGAGCTGCCCAGTGACATGAGCCTACCAGAAGAGCTAAATTACATGATCGCTTCGAGGCAAGTCACACTGAAACATGTATGAGAGTGTTCCGGACGACTGTGTGATCATGTTCTCCAAAGCCGATGTGAGTAAGACCTTAAAACAGGCCAACATTCACAAGGCCGCAGGGACAGACGGATTGCTAGGATGTGTACTCCGAGCATGTGCTGACCAGCTGGCAAGTGTCTTCACTGACATTTTCAACCTGTCCCTGACTGAGTCTGTAATACCAACACGTTTCAAGCAGACCACCATAGTCCCTGTGCCCAAGAACACTAAGGTAACCTGCCTAAATGACTACTGATCCGTAACACTCACGTCTGTAGCCATGAAGTGCTTTGAAAGGCTGGTCATGGCTCACATCAACACCATTATCCCAGAAAACCTAGACCCACTCCAATTTGCATACCGCCCCAACAGATCCACAGATGATGCAATCTCTATTGCACTCCACACTGCCCTTTCCCACCAGGACAAAAGGAACACCTATGTGAGAATGCTATTCATTGATTACAGCTCAGTGCTCAACACCATAGTGCCCTCCAAGCTCATCAATAAGCCAAGGGCCCTGGGACTAAACACCTCCCTCTGCAACTGGACCCTAGACTTCCTGATGGGCAGCCCCCAGGTTGTAAGGGTAAGTAACAACCGATACGCCACGCTAATCCTCAACACGGGGGCCCCTCATGGGTGCCTGCTCAGTCCCCTCCTGTACTCCCTATTCACTCATGACTGCATGGCCAGGCACAATTCCAAAACCCTCATCAATTTGCTGATGACGCAACAGTGGTAGGCCTGATCACTGACAACGATGAGACAGCCTATAGGGAGTACAGGTGGTGCAAAGACAACATCCTCCCCCTCAACTTGATCAAGACTAAGGAGATGATTGGGGTCTACAGGAAAAGGAGGACCGAGCACACTCCCATTCTCATCGACGGGGCTGCAGTGGAGCAAGTTTAGAGCTTCACGTTCCATGGTGTCCACATCACCAACAAGCTATCATGGTCCAAACACACTAAGACAGTCGTGAAGAGGGCACGACAAAGCCTATTCCCCCTCAGGAGACTGAAAAGATTTGGCATGGGTCCTCAGATCCTCAAAAGGTTCTACAGCTGCACCATCGAGAGTATCCTGACAGGTTGCTTCACAGTCTGGTATGGCAACTGCTCGGCCTCTGACCCCAAGGCACTACAGAGGGTAGTGTGTACGGCTCAGTACATCACTTGGGCCAAGCTTCCTGCCATCCAGGACCTCTATACCAGGCGGTGTCAGGAAGGCCTGGAAAATTGTCAGCCTCCAACCACCCTCGTCATAGACTGTACACTCTGCTACTGCATGCGCAAGTGGTACCGGAGCGCCAATTCTAGTTCAAAAAGGCTTTTTTAACAGCTTCTACCCCCAAGCCATAAGACTCCTGAACAGCTAATCAAAGGGCTACCTAGACCCGTCTTTTACTCTGCTGCTACTCTGTTTATTATCTATGCATAGTCACACGAACTCTACCTTCATGTACATATTACCTCAACTAACCGGTGCCCCCGCACATTGACTCTGTACCTGTAGCCCCTGTATATAGCCTCCTTTATTGTTACTTTACTGCTGCTATTTAATTATTATTTTTAAGTAATTCTTCATTTCTTAAAGCATTGTTGGTTAAGGGCTTGTTATTAAGCCATTTCACTGTAAGGTTGTTGTATTTTGCATTCAGCGCATTTGACAAAATAAAATGAGATTTGATTTATTTGTTTGTTTGCTGCGTTTTGGTCCCCATCCTTGAAACATCCTGCAGAGCAGCAGACTTCTCTTGCACATGGTGGCAACTGGGAATTCAAGAACTGCAGTTGACATAGCTAAGTAAATGGACGAATAATCTTATTGCAATGTGGATGGCTGTTAAGTGGACCCATGTCTCATTCAGGGGGTCTGGGCCCCCTGGTAATTCGCACTCTGTTGATAGGTCTGAAACATTCTGAGTAGCAGCGAATTTGAGTGCTTCCGATGCCGATTAGGGGAGCGGGGGCTATACCGAGGATATAGGCTACTTGAATATAGGCTATTCACTTCGCAGTTCGAGCGGATTCCTTCCACATGTTGTTGGAAGACCAACGACAAAGTAATGGGACGTTTGGGGACACAAGTTATGCTTCTTGATAATCGCAGATGGATTTAACATGAGCATTTTGTTTGGTCATGTTTTAGTTCATTAGACATTTGGCAATGCGAAACCAGCCTGCCCAAATGGAGAACAAAAACTACAATGTAACAAATAGTCAAACTCTGATTCGAACTATAGCGTAGAACGATGTGTGTAGACGCTTTAAGTTTACACTGAAAGAATTAGCGTGAGTGGCAAATACATTTTGTAGGCACATCTTGCTAACTAGTGTTTTGGAGAGAATAAGTAAAACAGAAAACGTGGATTTGGAAACAAAGTGGAAAAGCAGAATCGTTTTCTCCAACATCTTGTTTGTAAGAATCTGTTTCTACTTGACCGGTATGTTGACTGCATGCGAGTGGTCAAGCCTCAAGGAATAGCTTCCCCGAGTGGCATGGAGCGCGGGGTATTGTTATGTGTGGGAGTTGGGGTGCAGGAGGAGAGCGAGACGACTCACAATATGCAAATCGCATATAATGAACAGCGTAAACCCCTCCTCACCCAACACACACTCCTCCTAGCCTTCTGTTCTCTCACGTCAGTGGCTTAAAATCTTATGTTCCTAGCCAGGTCCACAGTCCAAACATCCTCACTGTACATCAGCCTACTGTCTCCATGGATTTCTGTCTTTAGACGAGGGCTTAGAAACAGGAGATTGCCAGGCTTGTGCTTGACTTGTGCAGTCAAGTCAATCTCATTAGGGAGTGTATTGGCTGGTGTAAATGACTGGCGGAATAACGGATGGTCCCGTAAGCTCTACGGTTCATGGGTTCATTACAATGGTGTGCGTGTCTGTCTCCTTTGCATGTGCGCTTTCATGTTAGTATGTGTACGTGCCTGCGTTTTATTGCATACTTGTATCTATCCAGACGCCAGGGCGGAAGGGCACCACTCAAGAGCTCCTCAGTCTCATCAACTCCTGCAGTTCCCTACGGATCTCGTCTGTGGCAGTCTAGTCCTTAGCCCAGCCCAGCCTGGCTCTGATTTGATAGTTGTTTAGGGAGAGAGACCGAGGGAGATCCCGATTTTAAAAGAGAAGAGCAGCTACCATGAGATGAAAAAAAAAAAAAAGTGTTACTGTGACTCCAAGTCGTTTTGGTGGATTGGAGGGTAGGGAGAGGTGAGCGTGGGGCATCAAACCAAATCAAATGTTATTTGTCACATACACATGGTTAGCAGATGTTAATGCGAGTGTAGCGAAATGCTAATGCTTCTGGATCCCGACAGTGCAGTAATATCTAACAAGTAATCAAACAGTTCCCCAACAACCTAATACACACATCTAAAAGGGTGAATGAGAATATAAATATATGGATGAGCGATGGCTGAGCGGCATAGGCAAGGTGCAATAGATGGTATAAAATACAGTATATAAACTCATTATAAACCCATTTTCAGGACCCTGTCTTTCAAAGATAATTTATAAAAATACAAATAACTTATAAATTGTAAATGGTTTAAATACTGTTTCCCATTTTTGTTCAATGAACAATAAACAATTAATGAACATGCACCTTTTGGAACGGTCGTTAAGACACTAACAGCTTACAGACGGTATTCAATTAAGGTCACAGTTATGAAGACATAGGACACTAAAGAGGCCTTTCTACTGACTCTGAAAGATAAAGATTCCCAGGGTCCCTGCTCATCTGTGTAAATGTGTCTTAGGCATGCTGCAAGGACGCATGAGGACTGCAGATGTGGCCAGGGCAATAAATTGCAATGTCTGTACTGTGAAATGCCTAAGACAGGGAGACAGGGTGGAGAGCTGATTGTCCTCGCAGTGGCAGACCACGTGTAACAACACCTGCACAGGATCGGTACATACGAACATCACAACTGCGGGACAGGTACAGGATGGCGACAACTGCCCGAGTTACACCAGGAACGCACAATCCCTCCATCAGTGCTCAGACTGTCCGCAATAGGCTGGACTGAGGGCTTGTAGGCCTGTTGTAAGGCAGGTCCTCACCAGACATCACCGGCAATGACGTCGCCCATGGGCGCAAACCCACCATCGCTGGACCAGACAGGACTGGCAAAAAGTGCTCTTCACTGACGAGTTGTGGTTTTGTCTCACCAGGGGTGATGGTCGGATTAGTGTTTATCGCCGAAGGATTGATTTGGAGGTGGAGGGTCCGTCATGGTTTGGGGCAGTGTGTCACAGTCTCATCGGACTGAGCTTGTTGTCATTGCAGGCAAACTCAATGCTGTGCGTTACAGGGAAGACATCCTCCTCCCTCATGTGGTACCCTTCCTGCAGGCTTATCCTGACATGGCCCTCATGACAATGCCACCAGCCATACTGCTTGTTCTGTGCGTGATTTCCTGCAAGTGTCAGTGTTCTGCCATGACCAGCGAAGAGCCCGAATCTCAATCCCATTGAGCACGTCTGGGACCTGTTGGATCAGAGTGTGAGGGCAAGGGCTAGGGCCATTCCCCCCAGAAATGTCTGGGAACTTGCAGGTGCCTTGGTGGAAGAGTGGGGTAACATCTCACAGCAAGAACTGGCAAATCTGGTGCAGTCCATGAAGAGGAGATGCACTGCAGTACTTAATGCAGCTGGTGGCCACACCAGATACTGACTGATTGCTTTTGATTTTGACCCCCCTCTTTGTTCCACATGTCTGTGGAACTTGTTCAGTTTATGAATCAGTTGTTGAATCTTGTTATGATCATACAAATATTTACAAATGTTAAGTTTGCTGAAAATAATTGCAGTTGACAGTGAGAGGACATTTCTTTTTTTTGCTGAGTTTACATATGATTTGAGTAATGTACGATAAGCAAAGATTATTTGAAGTGGCGTTGTTTAAGGTGACTAGTGATCCATTTGTTAAAGTGGCCAGGGATTTGGTCTCCATGTAGGCAGCAGAGTTCCATCGAAGGTTTTGTGTGTGTGAGCGTAGTATGGCAGTATGTCTGTCTGACGGTTGAGTTTAGTCTGTCTGTACAGTATGTTATTAAGTGTCTTTTGTGTTGGAAAGAAGATTGGCTTTGTGTGTCATGTGTCTGAAGGTTGTGTGTGCATTGCCACATATGCTAGTGTCTGATTTGTTTTCTAGGTCTATGCACGTACCTAAGGGTCAGTGTATGTGCATAAGTTACCTAAATGATTGAGCCTACATCCTTTACCTTAGACCCCAACTTACGTACAATGTGGAAAAGACAGTGTGGCATTTCTGGCCCGCGAGAGCGGTTGAGCTTAGAGGAAGTGAGAGGAGCTCTCCCTTTCCCCCCCTCCCCCCGTCTCTCTCCCCATATCCCTCTCTCTTTCTCCCCCTTTCTGCATTAGCGGATTAGTTCTGGACTCGCGGTCTCTCGCTAGCAAAAACGGCAAAAGCAACCTAAAAAAAAAAAATTTGTGCACCATAGGGAATAGGCTTCCATTTGGGACATAATCATGGACATCATAAACCCATACATTCCGATTTCCAGTGGATCACCCCGTCATAACGGGATTTAATGACATGCATGGGGACCCTAATCATCCTCTTGTCCCTGGCCACACCATGTGTATTATTTTTTCTGTGTGTTGTTTACACTTGCACAGCCATTTCTGTGTTCGTCAGGTGTAAATGTATGCATGTCCGTGTGCGTATGTGTTTCCACGATACTAGAATTTTGATTTCGATACCAGGTTCTGGTATCACGATACTCGATACATCACGATGCCACCACTACAAAAAGAAGGCGTATTATGCAAAGTATGGCACTTGATCCGAACAGCTACTGCTGTGTTCAATCGTCGGGCCTCTTGAGTTCAGTATCATTACATTTGAACATTTTTATGGGTATGTTTGTGAGACAAACGTGTAATGCATTAATGACTCCATTATACCATCAGATTGCAGAACAACATAATGGCAATCATTTATTTCAATGGTAAATCTCTACTGATAACCTTTACAAATCAGCATATAGCCACGGTCTTCACAATGATACTGTCCTGTTATTCAATAGGAGTTTGTGTGTGCATTGAGTTATTGAGCTTGTTTTAGCTTCATGGGGAAAGCAGAGGACAAATGATCCCTTCAGTTTATGAATTATCTGCTAGGAGAATATATTATTTGATTGTGCTGATCAGCAGTATTTGCGTAGAAGATGCAATCTGTTCTTTTATAAAAGTGTGCACTGTCTCTTGAAGAAAGTAATGATATCATTCCCAAGGCAGAATGTGGCTATGGAATCTAGTGGACACCATATGGGAAGAGAGGGAGATGAAGGTAATGAGTTTTTGGTGACGAGGGAGATTAAGTGAATTAATAATGTTTTTTTTGTGACAATCCGCTTTGAAATCAGCATATTTTTTTTTGTATCATGAAGTACCAACATTTTGGTATACTGTGCAATACTAGTGCATATGTGTGGGATGTGATCACCCGTTACAGTATAGTAGTGTGCCAGTCTAGTATGTAGTCTGCCGGTATAGTATGTACCCCATCCCAGTCTATTGAAGTAGTGTGTATGCCCCCAGGCCAGGCCGTGCTGAGAGAAAGGTTTGGCCTAATGTCTGTATTGTCAGGGTTAAATGGAGTGCGTCTAATCCAGGCCACTGACACACACACAGTCTATCTATCCTTGTTCCTGGGTATTTTTACTGTCACATCCCCAGGTGTATGACTGGTGGGCTATTTGGCCAGATGCTCCCGAAAGTAAATGTTGCTCACTTCAATGCCACAGTGATACCTCTGAACAAGACAAAATCGGTGTCCAATGGCTGTGGAAGTGAAACCAATTTAGTACATATGCTGGATGTTGGGTAATCTCTATTAGGGATGGGAACGGTTATCAAGATATCCAAACAGACGTTAGTATTTGATTACTTGAGTGAGCGTTTATTTTTGGAGAAAAAGATTTTGTAATATCCTGTGTTTCTCGAGTCGTGATTGGAGGACATGGATATACAGTGCATTTGGAAAGTATTCAGACCCCTTCCCTTCCACATTTTGTTACGTTACAGCCTTATTCTAAAATGGATTACATTTTTTAAAAACTACAGAAATACCTTATTTACATAAGTATTCAGAACCTTTGCTTTGAGACTCAAAATTGAGCTCCGGTGCGTCCTGTTTCCGTTGATAATCATTCAGATGTGTCTACAACTTGATTGGACTCCACCAGTAGTACATTCTATTGATTGGACATGATTTGGAAAGGCACATGCCTGTCTATATAAGGTCCCACAGTTGACAGTGCTTGTCAGAGCAAAAACCAAGCCGTGAGGTCGAAGGATTAGTCTGTAGAGCTTCAAGACAGGTTTGTGTCGAGCAACAGATCTGGGGAAGGGTATCAAAACATTTCTGCAGCATTGAAGGTCCCCAAGAACACAGTGGCCTCATCATTCTTAAGTAGAAGAAGTTTGCAATCACCAAGACTCTTCCTAGAACTGTCCACTTGGCCAATCTGACCAATCAGGGGAGAAGGGCCTTGGTCATGGAGGTGACCAAGAAACCCAATGGTCACTCTGACAGCGCTCCAAAGTTCCGCTGTGGAGATGGGAAGAACCTAACAGATGGACAACCATCTCTGCAGCATTCCACCAATCAGGCCTTTATGGTAGAGTGGCCAGACAGAAGCCACTCCTCAGTAAAAGGCACATGACAGCCTGCTTGGAGTTTGCCAAAGAGGCACCTAAAATAACTCTCAGACCATGAGAAACAAGATTATCTAGTCTGATGAAACCAAGATTGAACTTTTTTGCCTTCCAACAGGACAAGGACCTTAAGCACACAGCCAAGACGACGCAGGAGTGGCTTCGAGAAAAGTCTCTGAATGTCCTTGAGTGGCCTTGCCAGAGCCCGGACTTGAACCTGAGCGAACATCTCTGGAGAGACCTGAAAATAGCTCAACAGTGACGCTCCCCATCCAACCTGACAGAGCTTGAGATGCTCTGCAGAGAAGAATGATAGAAACTCCCCAAATACAGTTGTGCCAAGTTTGTAGCGTCATACCCAAGAAGTTTCCAGGCTGTAATCGCTGCCAACGGTGTTTCAACAAAGCATTGAGTAAAGGGTCTGAATAATTATGTAAATGTGAGATTTCCATTTTTATTTTTAATAAATGTGCAAAACATTCTGAACCTGTTTTTGCTTTGTAATTATGGAGTATTGTGTGTAGGTTGATTAATTTGATGAAAAACAACAATTTAATAAATCTTAAAATAAGGCTGTAATGTAACAAAATGTGGAAAAAGTCAAGGGGGTCTGAAATCTTACCCAATGCACTTTACGTCTCGCTGGCTTGTCTATATATTGTCGACTGGATGGCAGACTCGGGTAAGACGAATGATGGAGGGGTGTGTCTCCTTTGTTAATAACAACAGCTGGTGCGCAATTTCTAATATTAAGAAAATCTCTAGTTTTTGTTCGCCTGAGTTAGAATACCTCATGATAAGCTGCAGACCATACTATTTACCAAGAGTTTTCATCTATTTTTTTGTCGCTGTTTGTTTACCACCACAAACCGATGCTGGCACTAAGACCACACTCAACGAGCTGTATAGGGCCATAAATAAACAAGAAAATGAAAATTCAGAGGTGCCGCGTCTTGTGGCCGTTGGTTTTTATTGCAAGGAAACTGAAATCCTTTTTACTTCATTTTTACCAGCACGTCACCTCTAGAGGCAACAAAACTCTAGATCACCTAAACTCCACACATAGAAATGCATACAAGGCCTTCCCTTTGGCAAATCAGACCATAACTCTACCCTCCTGCTTACAAGCAAAAATTCGAACAGAAAGTACCAGTGACGCGCTCAATACGGAAGTGGTCCGATGAAACGGATGCTAAGCTACAGGACTGTTTCGTTAGCACAGACTGGAATGTGCTCCGGGATTCATGCGATGACGTGGAGTATACTCCACATCATCCACCGGCTTCATTAATACACTGAACAGAATTATAATATAATAATAATATATTATAAAAGCAACAATTTCAAAGATTTTACTGGGTTACAGTTCAGGAAAATCACTCAATTGAAATAAGTTCATTAGACCCTAATCTATGGATTTCTGGTAATACAGATATGCACATATTGGTCACAATATATAATATATAATATATATATATATATATACCATAAATAAAAGGATTGAAAATTGAAAACGCATTCAACACCAGAAAAGCTCAATACGTGGTACTCTCGCAAACTTGAGTCTGTCGTCAAACATCTGGGTCCAAAGTAAAACACAGAACGGTCAGTCCTCCTGTGTACAGAGCCCTTTTAATATTTTGCGCGAAACCACCAGACCGTTCTTTTAATAGCCAGTTCCACCAAAGGCAAAGAACAAACTATCTAATATGGGAGCGGATGAACATGAAAGAGCCCATCTACTTCTCCACGGGGCTCACAGAGAAAGCCAATCACTACTACAAACTCTTCATCACCTGGACCAATCAGAAGATCAGAATATATATATATATATATATATACAGTAACACTCAAGTTTGGACACACCTACTCATTCAAGGGTTTTTCTTTTATATTTACTATTTTCTGCATTGTTGAATAATAGTGACGACATCAATAACACATGGAATCATGTCGTAACCAAAATAGTGTTAAACAAATCTAACTGTATTTTATATTTGAGATTCTTCTAGGTAGCCATGCTTTGCCTTGATGACAGCTTCGCACACTCTTGGCATTCTCTCAACCAGCTTCATGAGGTAGTCACCTGGAATGGATTTAATTTAACAGGTGTGCCTTGTAAAAAGTTCATTTTTGGAATTTCTTTACTTTTTAACGCGTTTGGCTCAATCAGTTGTGTTGTATCAAGGTAGGGGTCGGGTCATATGAGTAGGTGTGTCCAAACCTTTTTGACTGGTACTGTACATGCATACAGTCAGTGATACAGTCAGTCAGTGTGTGTATTCGGAAAGCATTCATATACCCCTTGACTTTTTCCACATTTTGTTACGTTATAGCCTTATTTTCTAAGATGGATGAATCCCCATCCATCTACACACAATACTCCACAATGACAAAGCAAAAACAGGTTTTAAGAAATGTTAGCAAATGTATAAAAAAATGATACATTTTGCATAATTATTCAGACTCTTCACTCAGTACTTTGTAGCACCTTTTGCAGCGATTACAGCCTTGAGTCTTCTTGGGTATGACGCTACAAGCTTGGCACACCTGTATTTTGGGAGTTTCTCCCCTTCTCTGTAGATCCTCTCAAGCTCTGTCAGGTTGGATGGGGAGCATCGTTGCACAGCTATTTTCAGGTCTCTCCAGAGATGTTAGATCAGGTTCAAGTCCAGGTTCTGGCTTGGCCACTCAAGGACATTCAGAGACTTGTCCCGAAGACACTCCTGCATTGTCTTGGCTGTGTGCTTAGTGTCGTTGTCCTGTTGGAAGGTGAACCTTCGCCCCAGTCTGAGGTCAATTGAAGTTTTATTGGTCACATACACATAGTTCCAACAGTGCACTAATATCTAACACATTTACAATGACTACCTTATACACACAAATGTAAAGGGATGAATAAGAATATGTACATATAAATATATGAATGACCGATGGCCGTGTGGCATAGGCAAGATGCAGAAGATGGTATAGAATACAGTATATCCTACATTACTCATTGTATATGTATATGTAGAGATTATTAAAGTGCCGTTATTTAAAGTGTCTAGTGATATACATTTATTAAATCCATTTATTAAAGAGGCCAGAGATTTGAGTCTGTATGTTGGCAGCAACCACTCTGCGTTAGGGATTCCTGTTTAACAGTCTGATGGCCTTGAGATAGAAGCTGTTTTTCAGTCTCTCGGCCCCAGCTTTGATGCACCTGTACTGACCTCGCCTTCTGGATGATAGTGGGGGTGAACAGGCAGTGGCTCGGGTGGATGTTGTCCTTGATGATCTTTTTGACCTTCCTGTGACATCGCGTGCTGTAGGTGTCCTGGAAGACAGGTAGTTTGCCCCCGGTGATGCGTTGTGCAGACCGCACTACCCTCTGGAAAGCCTTGCAGTTGTGGGCGGAGCAGTTGCCGTACCAGGCTGTGATATAGCCCGACAGGATGCTCTCGATTGTGCATTTGTAAAAGTTTGAGGGTTTTAGGTGCCAAGCCAAATGTCTTCAGCCTCCCGACGTTGAAGTGGCGCTGTTGCGCCTTCACCACACTATCTGTGTGGGTTGACCATAGAGGTCAACCGATTAATTTTTGGATGCCGATTATGGCCGATTTATATTTCAATCCACAAGGAGAATGCGTGGCAGGCTGACCACCTGTTGCGCGAGTGCAGGCAGCAAGGAGCCATAGTAAGCGGCGTCAGGGTACAGTTGAAGTCGTAAGTTTACATACACTTAGGTTGGAGACATTAAAACTCATTTTTCAACCACTCCACAAATGTCTTGTTAACAAACTATAGTTTTGGCAAGTTTGTTAGGACATCTACTTTGTGCATGACACAAGTACTTTTTCCAACAATTGTTAATAGACAGATTATTTCACTTATAATTCACTGTATCACAATTCCAGTGGGTCAGAAGTTTACATACACTAAGATGGCTGTGCCTTTAAACAGTGCAAATCAATCCCAGGACAACAGCAAAGGACATTGTGAAGATGCTGGAGGAAACGGGTACAAAAGTATTTTTATCCACAGGTAAAGGAGTCCTATATCGACAACCTTAAAGGCCGCTAAGCAAGGAAGAAGCCAAAAAACTGCCATAAAAAAGCCAGACTACGGTTTGCAACTCCACATGGGGGGAAAAAGTTGTACTTTTTGGAGAAATGTCCTCTGGTATGAGGAAACAAAAATAGAACTGTTTGACCATCATTATGTTTGCAGGAAAAAGGGGGAGTCTTGCAAGCTGAAGAACACCATCCCAACTGTGAAGCATGGTTCACAAATTGATGACATCATGAGGAGGAAAATTATGTGGATATATTGAAGCAACTCAAGCATCTCAAGATATCAGTCAGGAAGTTAAAGCTTGGCCGCAAATTGTTTTTCCAAATGGACAATGACCCCAAGAATACTTCCAAAGTTGTGGCAAAATGGCGTAAGGACAACAAGGTCAAGGTATTCGAGTGGCCATCACAAAGCCCCTAGCTTTTCGCAATGATTGAAGCACAGCGCTGTTTATGACTTCAAGCCTATCAACTCTTGAGATTAGGCTGGCAATACTATAGTGCCTATAAGTACATCCAATAGTCAAAGGTCTATGAAATACAAATGGTATAGAGAGACAGTCCTATAATAACTACGACCTAAAACTTCTTACCTGGGAATATTGAAGACTCATGTTAAAAGGAACCACCAGCTTTCATATGTTCTCATGTTCTGAGCAAGGAAATGAAACGTTAGCTTTCTTACATGGCACATATTGCACTTTTACTTCCTTCTCCAACACTGTGTTTTTGCATTATTTAAACCATGAACATTGAACATGTTTCATTATTTATTTGAGACTAAATATATTTTATTTATGTCTTATATTAAGTTAAAATAAGTGTTCGTTGTTCATTCAGTATTGTTGTAATTGTTATTATTACATTTATTTTTGGTTCTCCTATAATTGGTATCGGTGTTGAAAAATCATAGTCGGTCGACCTCTAGTGGACCATTTTCAGTTTGTCCATGATGTGTACGCAGAGGAACTTTCAATCTTTCCACCTTCTCCACTACTGTCCCGTTGATGTGGATATGGGGCTGCTCCCTCTGCTGTTTCCTGAAGTCCACGATCATCTCCTTCGTTTTGTTGACATTGAGTGTGAGGTCATTTTCCTGACACCACACTCCGAGGGCCCTCACTTCCTCATTGTAGGCCGTCTCGTCGTTGTTGGTAATCAAGCCTGCCATTGTAGTGTCGTCTGTAAACTTGATTTGAGATGGAGGCGTGCATGGCCACACAGTCATGGGTGAACAGGGAGTCATGGGTGAAGAGTGTCCTTAGTGCTCTGGTGCAGGTTTTCATCAATGATCTCTCTGCACTTTGCTCCATTAATCTTTCCCTTGATCCTGATTTAGTCTCTGCCGCTGAAAAACATCCCCACAGCTTGATTCTGCCACCACCATACTTCACCGTAGGGATGGTGCAGGGTTTCCTCCAGACGTGAGGCTTGGCATTCAGGCCAAAGAGACTCTCAAAGAGAGTCAGGATCATCTTGGTTTCATCCGACTAGAGTCATCCCTACGGTGAAGCATGGTGTTCTTGGGGACCGAATGTCTTGTTGTACTTCCCCAGATCGGTTCCTCGACACAATCCCATCTTGGAGCTCAAAGGACAATTCCTTCAACCTCATGGCTTAGTTTATGCTTAGACATGCACTGTCAGCTGCAAAGGGTCTGCATATTTTTGTTTAAAAAAATAAAGTTTTTCATTTTGTATAAATTTGCCAAAATTTCGAAACCTGATATCGCTTTGTCATTATGGGGTGTAGTGTGTAGATTCAGGAAAAAATATTACTTAATCAATTTAAGAAGAAGGCTGTAATGTAACAAAATGTGGAAAAGGGAAGGGGTCTGAATACTTTCCTGAAGGCACTGCTGTGTTTTGTACGTAGACATCATTATTAAAGTGACCAGTGTTTAAATCACTCTATGTACATAGGGCAACAACCTCTAAGGCGCAGGGTAGGGTAGCCAGCTAGAACAGTGAACTTTTTAAAGTTGCACTATGCAGAAATCACTCCTCCATTTCCTTCTTGTTAAAACTCTTAATAGTTGCCCATTTTCAGTTTGTGACAAAATGAGCTAGTATAGTGTAGAGAATCATGGTACCATTCTAAACCGCTGTGAAATATATAAATTATATAAAATAAAAAAAATGTTGTTTCAGCTGTTTTGAAGCTGGTGTACTAACCAAAAGTTTGACTCGAAAACAAAACTTAAAAATGGGAAGCAGAGAAATGGCACACACAGAACAGATATACTGCTTCCTAGACTTGCTTTCAAGTAAAGTTATATCTATAACATTTCTATGTGAATTTGGTCAGGTCGCCCAAAAAGTTACATAATTGCCACAAACTGTTGTTTACGAAGCGTGTGACAACTACAATTAGATTTTTCAATACTTATTTTAATAAAACAATAATCTTTTGTATGTAGTTTTTCTAACTTTTTTTGAGGTAGTGCTGCACATTTAGCCCTCCCAGTCTCTGCCCTGACATCGGTATGCTATTTTCCCCACTTCAAATATCAGTTACAGGTGCGCACCTAACAGAGTTCCCACAAAACCTAACACAGTTCAATGCAAAACACTCACTTTGTAACAGAGTCGGCGCTATCATGGCAAAAACCAGACTTATCTTTCTTTCACTGTTGCTTTTAGCATGTGCATTTGCATCATTCTGATTGGTAAAGAGTCAAGCATTTATTTAATCATTTTTATATTTTGTTTTGAAGTTAGACCGGGGTTGTCAATCATACGCAAGGGGGTCCAATCAGGCACGCTGGTGGTTTGAGTAAAAAAAAAACAATTTGAAATATTGAACAGCAACTCGATATACTGTACTTTAATATACTTTAAAACCAAATCGGCACTGTGTAGAAATGATAATGGACCAACATTTATACACTTTCTTGTCCAGCTCACAAATAATAATCACTGAAATGAAAGCTCGACAGTCAGGGAGCTTTGAAAATTCTAAAAACGACTGATTTTGTGCTAATTTTGACGGTGAGAAAATATAACCAATTTTCAGTATTGCCCTCCAGAGAGCGAATGCAGCCCCTGGTGCAAAATGAGTTTGACATCTGTAATTTCAGACTATCTGGATCAAAAATGTCATGATATATTATTTGAATAGTGAAATAATGTAAAATGCCCATCCCTAATAATCTCTGTTGCGTTCGAGTGTATTTCAGTATTTACTGTATAATCAATCCTCTCTGTCCACCTCCTTGTCTCAAGCATGGCCCTTTTTTGTTCAGACTAAGCACTCTATAGCTAAAGGCTGATGATTATGAAGATACCATTACCACTAATGTTTTGGTTTGCAATATGCACACAATATGTGTGTTAATGTCTGACTTGTTTGTACAGTATGGTCCGTTTTTACAGTGCAAACTGTCAGTCCTTTAGGCTAGCCACCAGCCACCATGATTTCCTGATATTATCCCTGAGGATTAACTTTCTCCTCTGATGGTGTATTTAATCTGTGTGGGATTGGGCAGAGGCCCGTTGACATCATGCCGTCTCCATGGTAACCCCAGATGACGGGCCAATAGGATGAGAGCTCTCGGGTTTCAGGGCTAGTGGGTAATATTGTTGAAGTATTTCTATCCGATTTGGAACCAGGCACTTCAGACTTCACCCTTCTTGACCTAATCTAGGAGGACATTGCATTTACATTGACTTTCAACCAACCCAGCGTTATTGCATCATTGCCCACTGGTTCTAGCGAGAGATGACTCCTTGGTGAGGATTGGTCAATGCTGCTCTGTGTACATGGAACACTGGTTACTGTAATGGTACACTAATGATTCCAGCACATACAGTACAGGACACTGGTGGTGATGGGTATTAGGGGCTTTGTGAGTCAATGGAAACAGCCTTCCACTGTACATGTGATAATAGTTTGATTTAGTACACAGGCTTCTATGTTAATGTAATAAAACTGTTAAATCTGTTTTTAAACTGCAGTAAAAGTGCAGTAACTGCAGTCGACTGTGGTATTTTGGACACTGCAGTTATATTGCACTGTAACTGCTTTTCCACTGGAAAATTACTGCAGTAGAAACTGTTATTTTGGCTGCAGCATACTGTATTCTGACTGCAATCATTTTTTCGTAAGGAAAAGACCAACAGATGGCACAGATATGAGAAAATCCCGTTGTCGTTAGTTAAAAAATGTTTATGCGATAAAGAACTATGGTTGATTTAATTTATCGATATTGATGAAAAAGTTATACAGTACCAGTCAAAAGTTTGGTACTCAAGTACTCAATTCAATGGTTTTTCTTTATTTTTATTATTTTCTACATTGTAGAATAATTAGTGAAGACATCAAAACTATGAAATAACATGTGGGAAAATAATGTATTAATCCCCCTCAAAGCTTCATGAGGTAGTCCCCAGGAAAGCATTTCAAATAACAGATGTGCCTTGTTAAAAGTAAATTTGTGGAATGTCTTTCTTAATGTGTTTGAGCCAATCAGTTGTGTTGTGGCAGGGTTGGTATACAGAAGATAGCCCTATTAGGCCTTCATAGTCAAAGAAACCACTACTAAAGGACACCAAAAATAAGACTTGCTTGGACCAAGAAGCACAAGGAATGGATATTAGACCTGTGGAAATGTGTCCTTTTGGTCTGATGAGTCCAAATTTGAGATTTTGTTTCCAATTGCTGTGTCTTTGTAAGATGCAGAGTAGGTGAACGGATGATCTCCATGTGTAGTTCCCACGTGAAGCATGGAGGAGGAGGCCTGGGGGTGCTTTGCTGGTGACACTATCTGTGATTTATTTCGAATTCAAGGCACACTTGGCTACCACAGCATTCTGCAGTGATACGCCACCCCATCTGGTTTGCGCTTAGTGGGACTATCATTTGTTTTCAACAGGACACCCAACACACCTCCAGGCTGTGTAAGGGCTATTTGATGAAGAAGGAGAGTGATGGAGTGCTGCATCAAATGACCTGGCCTCCACAATCACTTGACCTCAACCCAACTGAGATGGTTTGTAAAGAGTGAAGGAAAAGCTCCCATCAAGTGCTCAGCATATGTGGGAATTCCTTCAAGACTGTTGGAAAAGCATTCCTGGTGAAGCTGATTGAGAGTGCCAAGAGTGTGCAAAGCTGTCATCAAAGCAAATGTTGGCTACTTTGAAGAATCTAAAATATATTTGTTTTAGACCTTTTTGGTTACTACATGATTCCATGTGTTATTTCATAGTTTTGATGTCTTCAGTATTATTCTACAATGTAGAAAATAGTAAAAATAACGAAAAACCCTTGATTGAGTAGGTCTGTCCAAACGTTTGACTGGTACTGTGTATTTTTTTTTTATCCACACCTGCATTCCCCCACACAGCAGCAGACCTTTTTGTCCAGGCCCCTAGCTTCCAGGGTAAGATGACAACAGGTTCTTGTGAGCACTCTAACCATCTTACAATGATGGGGTGCGGTAAAACTGCTCAATACTGGAGGTGTTCATCTAATAACAGAATCACTTGGCTGAGAGAAGAGAACATAAGAATGTGTGGAGAGTTATTTGCTCCAGATTCACCCCCGCTGGCTGTTCTCCTCTAACCCTGAACCTAAACCACTCTGGGTTATCTGACAGCATTATGGTTTATTATCAGAGAATGAATGACCAACCGTCAATCTATCGATCTGATTCGATCTTCCGTTTGATGTAGACTTGCTGGTTTCTGCTCCTCTTTTTGCTGTCTGATCGCTCACAGGCCTACTGAACGCTCCAAACGTGTCTAAAACTCAGTCACCCTCATCATACCATGTTGGAATTTTCTGGAAGCCAACCTCCATTTCCCTAAGAGAACTAGATCATCCCACTGTTGGCTTGGACAAGTGAGAGGGAGTGAGGAAGTGAAAGAGAGAACGTAGCAGAGGGGGGGGGCAGTCCAGCTACAACGAAATGTTCAGAACTGCAACGTTACTCAATCCAGCTGAACAATGTGCTCATTGAACAGTGGGAGTGCATTCTTTCTTGCTGTGGGGGACCCCAGCGGCGCAGGCACACCACAATGGCCCTTTTTGTTGAGAGCCCCAGTGTCGAAGGTTCTACAGATATACGGCCCAGACTGCCGCACAGTCAAACATTGTGCATATCTAACACACTAATGCAGGACATGAGACAGTCATGTCTACAGCTAGAGGCTATGGACGCAGTCAAGCGTTTGTTTTTGGCCCCCCGATTCGGCCGAAGTCTATGAACCCACTTGATAGACTTGGGAGTCGTCAGTGGAGCATTTTTTATTTTATTTAGGCAAATTAATCTCTTACGTCCCTCTACATTTGTCAGTGTAGTCCGAAAACATATTTTTGGTGTGAGATTGTTCTGGCAATTCTCGCAAAACTAGCCTTTTTTGCATTTGCTTATTTTTTACACATATTGTTTAACAATATACTCTTCAAACACTTCAAATTTCCCGATGGGGCTCTGGTACTTTTTTTAATGATATGACCCAGTTTATGCATAGAAATGTACATTTAACAGTCATTAACCAATCAGATTGGTTCTCCTTTAGGATTACACATTTAGCAAGCCACCAGTAGAGGGAGTTCGCTTTTTAATACATTTAACCATTCACTGTGTTGCTGGTGCTCATGACATGTATCATAACTTCAGAATGAGCAGAGAGCCCACTCTGGAAAATGGTACGTACTTGTAGAGTATATTGTTCCAAACAATATGTCATAAAATGAACTAAATCAAAAAGGGTCGTTTTTAGATATGAATAAATTGTGTTGAATAAATTGTGTTGAATAAAATGTACACACATGAATTTCAGCATCAAGACCTACTACATACTTTAGAGCACACTGTAAGGAGGATAATGTCACCAAGATGTCTGTTTTCATGTACGATTCACAGATCATAGGGACTTACAGGAGGCATGTACAGCTCAAAAAAGGGCCTAAAATGGCCACTTTCACCATGATTTTAAAAAAGCATAACGGTTATGCAAATGTAAAAAGCATGTGAAACATCCTTCACTCCCAATGAAGTTTCCATGTGAAAATTGCCAGAACAATCTGACATAGCCCTAAAAATAAATTCAGGCTACACTGGTACGGAATCGCCAGATTGACTCCAGCGGTGTGATTAGAAGCCAACGCTTCTCAAAACGAGCAGTTTGATGTAGCGCTTCTTTGACGTTTGAAATGGGGCCCTATCCCTCTGTTCCTCTTTCCAATAGACCGTCAGGCTCTTTTGGAGCGGACGTTACCACACCATAATGGGGAGGTTGCGCAACGCAGCAACCCGCAGGGCCCCATCATTACCTGGCATTGCAGTGCTGCTGCGTTCAGTATCGGCACTCTCCAGTGCGGGTTTCTCTCCCTGTCTCCTCGCTACCTCTGTTGACCTCGCTGTGGCACAGGAAGAAAGGAAACAACAAAACAGACTGTCTCCTCTGCAAGGCTGCCTGGCGATGGGAGGTTATATTGTATGTTCAGACAGAGCTCTCTAGTTTCAGAGGCTCAGAAATCTGATGCTTCACTTGTACTGTACATGACCTTAGAATAGCTCTTAGTGGTCTAGGCCGGGTTACTGTACAGCACTGTGTGACAGCTGTTGAAAAGGACTAAATAAATGTCATTGATAATCAAATGAAAGTCACCGTAGGTCAGAGAAGTCTGAGCATGAGAGCAAGAAGATGAAGATGGAAAAGTGAAGTAAAGAGTGGATATGATCTTGCTGGGGGATCCATTCATAGACCTCACGACCTGGCTAGTACTGTATACCGGGGTATTTGGAAATAGCCATGGGATGGTGTTTCAATACCGTTGAAACTTTATTTTTACGTTTTTCAATATATTTGTAAATGCCTGCAGTCAACTCGTGCCACGCATTAGGAGATGAAGCAAATCACGTTCTTCATTTCACCACAATTATTTTACATTACGAAGCTTACCTTAGTTCCCCGGGAACAGTTGAGCCAGTCACGTGTTTGTTTGTAAATGGCACAACGGGAGAAAGCGGGGAGAAAATGAGTCCAGTTGTGTATTGACTGACGGGTCATGTTTTATATTGAAAGTAATGTTTTTATTTTTTTCGTGGTGTTTTTTTCTTCAATAAAGTGATCTGGGGCATGTAGCTATAGTTTTCCTTTACAGAAAGTACAACACATTCGGCAGAAAATAGCTTCACTTTCATCAGATGAAAACGGAAGTGCAACACTATTTTGGCCGGCAGCCACCCACGTAAAGATGCTTCATTTTTAAGAATGTAACCTTAATTTGACTTAGCAAGTCAGTTAAGAACAAATTCTTATTTACCACGACGGTCAAACCCGGACGATGCTGGGCCAATTGTGCGCCGCCCTATGGGACTCCCAATTACGGTTGTGATACAGCCCGGGAATCGAACCAGGATGTCTGCAGTGACGCCTCTAGCCCTGAGATGCCGTGCCTTGGACCGCCGCGCCACTCGGGCGCCCAAAAGCAATGTCTTTATTGCAACAAACGATGCATGGCTGTCACACTTCTAATGTTTAGGCCTATCATAGAAAGAATGTAGCCAGCTACATTTCCTAACGTTTTGTTAAAAGTTAAGTCTTGTGTTTTACGTGACAAAATAGGCTTTGTACACTGAGAAAAGTACTGTAGCTACACAAGTCAAAGTGCTGTCTGCTGATAGAATGCCCGCTTAGGGAATTCTCATCCAAGTTTAGAAGTGCAACTGCAGTACAAGATGAGTCTTATGCCGAGCAGAAAATACAATAAGAAGCCTTTTTAGATCTAGGTTTACAAAATGCAGAATTCTGCGTTCACACGGCCCCTAAGTTTAACTTGCTATCTACGTAAGTGGCTGAATTAATAAGGTGACGGGGCATCCCATTGTGTTAGCTTTGACTTTGACTTCTCAAACACGGCAGAACGCGATCTTGATTTTCCTTCAGGTTTTTTCTCCTCTCCGTTCTGTCTGCCCCCCCCCCTCTTCTCGGAGCAGGGAAGCCCATTGCCCAAGCGACTCCAGACTCCACACAGACACAGCGTGTAGACATGCTGCTGGAGAGGACTGTCAAAACTTTGCCTTTTTAAGCTTCGTTCGTTTGCACAATGTCTCTCGTTCACATTCATTTGGAAATGTCCACACTCACCAAAAAATGACATTCGGTAGCTGCTACCCATAGATGTATAATTTTATCAGCTGTTTTGCCTGTTTGCAATTTTGTATATTTTCGTTTGCGCTCTTTAGCATATATCTTGCAGCCACCATGGAAATTCACAAATGTTATTAACATTCTGGTAATAGACGCACAATGTATTGTTTTTCTTTTTTATGCCCACTATTGTACTAAGCCCGGTAATACCGTAAATCCCTGTGTGAGAGAAGGACGGTATGATGATATGAAAATCTGGATACCGCCAAAACTCTTTCCTCTAGGAAAGGCCAGATAAGCCAAATGTGTCACTGTGGTGCTATGCGTTACCATTCAGTGAAAGTGAGTGAGAGAGGTTTGACTGTGTCACGCCGTACTAGAAAGAGGAGGGCTCTGAATCGATCTTCCTCTTCCCCTACCGGAGTTATTGTTCTGGGGGATATGGGAAGGTGACCAAAAGGGAATAGTGGAGCCTTAGTACACAATGACTTTGGAGATATTTCCTTAACACACTGTGTTCTTTGTGTCTGTACATTTTGGGTGTGTATTAGAGATGGGGGGGAAAGAGGGAACTGAGTTAATAGGTCAGACTAGACCTGGGCCCAATTCCACAAAGCGTCTAAGAGTAGAAAATAGCTCGTAAGTGCTGAGAAGAGACATTTCACTCCTACTTTTATAGGACCTTTTCTGCGATGCTTTTGTGGATACGAGCCCAGACCCAAATCTCAAATGCAGCACTGTCTCATGTAGGGTCAGCTACAGAAAAACAATCCAGACCTGAATGGGATGCCTTTTTTTTATCTTCCCTGCTTCTCCCAAAAGTGAATCATACCCTGACCTGTCAACAACTTCTAAAACCTAGCGTTTCCATCCTGTAAAATCCTTTGTGTATAATGAACGAGCCCAAAGCCGAAGGAGTCAGCGGTGTCACCCTGAGCACTGGGCTCTTTTGGTGCGTAGAGAGGTCAAGGCCCGGATATTTACCCCATGTTTACAAGGCCATAAACAGGGCCTGATGGAGTCTTGACGCCCCGTCCCTCATATTTCTGTTATATCACAGTTTTTTGAGGCTCCCCCCTTTTTACAAACACAAACCACTGGCCCCACCCTCATGGGAAGGGTGGATAACAAGTCGTGACTTTAGACTTGGTTTGCGTTTGCTAGATGCAGTGCTCCCACCGTACATAACACAGCCTATATGGAATGCCACTGGAAATGCGTCTGTAAGTAGAGTGTAATTTGTATGCGTTAAACGGTTGGATCAGTTGGTGTGTGCAGTGGCTCATGGGGCAACAATGGATGTTTCTCTTGTGCAAGAGGTTTTGCTAAGTGGAATGTCCTCGGGGGTCCATTTCAGTGTAAGAGGGGCATGGTCCGATACCCTCCGAACCCTCTTCACTCCACCTTTGCTGACCACAGAGAAAAAAAATAGCGTTACACCCACCCCTCTCATCTGAAAAGCCGTACTTGGAAACCCATTGTTGCCCTGCCTCGCGTCGTGATTCAAATCAACCAAAGATGGCTTTGGCCTGCGCTATGCTGTCTACCGCTTCTCGTCAAGGCAGTGGCATGAGCTTTCGCATATGTCCTGCTGCATGCTGACTCGCTCTCCTTCCTTCTGTGATGTCCACCCTTCCTTATGTCCTTCCTCCCTTATGTTCTTCCTCCCATGGAGTCTGAAGCGTAAGACAAAGCCCACACACTTTTGACTGGTGCCGTATGTGTAGACGGGAGAAATTACACAATTATGTCCAATTTTTATTTCCCGTTACATTCCCTATTGGACCCACTGCTATGCGATTTCTCTCCTGTTCTATTGGTTTTCATATCAACTTTCTTTCATTGTCCAGGTGCTCTGTTTAGAATGGTGTTTCCCCGGGAATTATATTTTAGCAAATGTTTAAAATAAAAAATAAAAAGTTTTGTTGGCTGCTTCATTACAAGAGTTGCATGTTCTGTTAAGATGCGTTGCCATAATAGAAATGTCACTTCTGTTATGATGCATCATGACATACATTTCTCAAATGGCTGGTCAATTTAGATCTTTTTGGTCACGTTGTCTGGCGCCACATTTTCCTAACGCAAACCCTGGTCTGAGTGGATGTCACTTCGGATTTCGTTGCGTGTTCGCTCTGCAGTTAAACTGCCCGAAATGTAGGGACAAACACGTAATTTCACATCCCTCTGCTGACTGTCAAATTCCATGCCTTGGAAGGGCACACTGCGGGTAATTCTTGTGGACAGGATGGTTGTTTTGCTTGTTTTTCCTCTGTACAGTGCCCAATGTTGTTTGAGACCACTGTTTATTGAGGCGCTCTAGCCGTATTTGCAGCAATAGCCTTTTCTTCTCAGAGCCAATGACTTCATCTCAGTGACAAGACTATAGGACAAAAGTCAAACCTGCTTTTCCACTCACAGGCATTAGTTCAGATGCTGACCTGCTTTTGTCCATCCATAACCAAGGAAGGTTGGTTGATGTGGAACTATTCTGTCTGCAGAGACCAGCATAGTCAACCTTCGAAGAGAATGGAGGGTACATTGTCTGAAGTGCTGTCTACTATTTATGTAGTGCACATGTGAATGATGTGTTGTTTTCATGGGTGGACATTCAGAACTCCGTCCTTCTCAAGCTATGTTACTATCCGCAGAGCCAATGTCAAGTAACTAGTGTTTCAACACTATCCGCAGAGCCAATGTCAAGTAACTAACCCCGGCACCACACACACACACCACACACTCCTGCTGGTCGGGACATGTTTGATTCTGCTCTGTCCAACACTGTGAGGTGTCTGTTATTATGGCCAGATTTGCTTCCCTTTGAACTCTCCAAATGGTCTGGTCATTAATTCTAGCATACAATTTGTGTATGAGCAGCTGTCCGTCCAAAGGTATTTCTCAGCTCGGGGCTGCATTGGGTCAAAACTAAACAAATGGGGTCCCATACTCAGCCTATTGATTATAGGCTGAGTATGGGACCAAAATCAGGGAATGATACCATACCGGACACATGTTTTACAAGCAGGAAACTGATGGAGAAATATAATTGTCTCCATGCCTGCGATGTGTCTTGCCATTTTGTTGAAATGACTGTTTTTACAGGATTGTTTTGTTTTATCGTAACTGTGCCTTAATAACAGCATCCACTTTTATTTTTGAAGGCGGTTGCCCAAAGTCAATGAATGTAATGTGTTACGCCCCTGAAAACAGGGGAGAAATAATCACGAGAGTGATACGGTGTTGTATTCTCAATCCAACTTTTAGTTCAATGAGAGAAGACCGCGATTTTCCCCAGGAATATGGGTGGAGACCAGAGCAATCGATCTCCGGCTCATAGATTAAGAGCATTTCGTAGATCACAGATTAACACTTTTAGGCACCACAAAATAAAGTAATCAATATAACATTTACACATTACTCTCACAATTCGTACCCTTTGACAGATTTGAACTTTAACACAATTATATGAATGTTATCAATCTCTTAACAACTAATGCTGAATGCATCTTTTTAACCTTAGATGTTTTAAGATCCTCACATACTACGAACTTACTAATACTTTTTAATGTATAACAGGCTATGAATATTTCCTTTAACCTGTCACATCTGCTACATTGTTGCATTTCTTCTGTAGCTCAGTTGGTAGAGCATGGCGCTTGTAACGCCAGGGTAGTGGGTTCGATCCCCGGGACCACCCATACGTAGAATGTATGCACACATGAATGTAAGTCGCTTTGGATAAAAGCGTCTGCTAAATGGCATATATATTATTATTATATTATTATATATTATTATTATATTATATTAGCTTCTCTGGAACCCGGAAGTTCACCACACGTCACTGACCCAAAGTAGTGGCAAGTTCCTCTCGTGTTTGGGTGGAGAAGTTACAGTAAAGCTACCTTTTTTAAAACACGCTGGTGTTTCTGTTGGCTTGGCTGACCGTGGGTGGGAGAGCCGACGTGTCCTTGCCTCTGTCCCAGCTGGGCTTTCATCTGACGGCGTAGGGGCGTGAAAGGCCGTCACGCCTCGATTAGAACACACAAAATCCACCTCGTTAAATGTAATGATGTTTTCGTTTAGCTTCTTCATAATAAACGGCATCGAAGAACGGTGGGAAACTTGCACCTTTTTTGCCTTTGGTCCACACTGAACCATGTGGCTGATGGTTTTCTCCTTTCCCTTCCACCCTCCTGGCCGCAGGTTGATCCAAAGTTCTGTACTGGCAGCTTTAGTGAAACATTTCCTTTCTCACCTACCGCCGATGGCATGAGTTGAAATGCAGAAACTGCGTTGAGTGTTTCTCTGCAGATGTCGAAGATTCATTATGAGTGTCACGAGCGGCTCGCTCTGAGATCTAGTCTGAGACTGTTTGGGCGCTCTAAGTGGCGCAGCGGTCTAAGGCACTCTGTGCTAGAGGCGTCCCTACAGACCCTGGTTCGAATCCGGGCTGTATCACAACCGGCCGTGATTGGGAGTCCCATAGGGCGGCGCACAATTGGCCCAGCGTCTTCTGGGTTCGGCCGGCGGTAGGTGCGCCATTTGTAAGTAACAATTTGTTCTTCACTGACTCTCCTGGTTAAATCAAGGTTAAATACAATAGATGGTGAACCAGAGAGATTATTGAAAGATCTGGGTTGTGAGTTTATTCCCATTCGTGTCCTGCTTATTTTGCTTACGGGGCACAAGTGGTGTTTCTGTATGTATACTACAGCTCCGTCAGGCTAGGCCTCAGGGAGAGGGCTGATCTGAGACCTGTGATGGGAAGGTGTTCTCAGGTTACATCAGAATGGCTCCGTCAGTCAGACTGGGGCTCAGGGAGAGGGCTGATCTGAGACCTGTGATGGGACGTGTTCTCAGGCTACATCAGAACGGCTCCGTCAGTCAGACTGGGGCTCAGGGAGAGGGCTGATCTGAGACCTGCGATGGGACGTGTTCTCAGGCTACATCAGAACGTCTCCGTCAGTCAGACTGAGCCTCAGGGAGAGGGCTGATCTGAGACCTGTGATGGGACGTGTTCTCAGGCTACATCAGAACGGCTCCGTCAGTCAGACTGAGCCTCAGGGAGAGCTCTGATGAGATCAAATATCCACCCTCCCTGAGGATGACATTTTTTTCATTTTCTTCTCGTAAGCGCCGATCAATAATGGCTCACTTCACTGCACTCTACTGCACTTATCGATCCGTCAATTCCACCCAGGCAGAGTTGGCTTGTCTGGGCACAGAGGGACGTCAGAGGGAAGAAGTGGAGGCAGGGAAGAGTAAAGCGTAATTCAGAGTTCCCAGACCCGATAGTCCAGTGTCCCATTGTGACATAGCTGCACGGCTCTGAGAGCACCATCAGTGGGGGATGCACAGCCCGAACGCGCACCTTCCCAAAATTCCCAACCAATGCAGATCCGCGTACCGCAGTTTCTCGGGGTCCTATGTAAATGTGGCAAAGAGGAAAAAAATGGCAGTTTTTATGCCATGGGGCATAATGAAAAATGTGTAGTTTTTATGCCATGGGGCATAATGAAAAATGTGTAGTTTTTATGCCATGGGGCATAATGAAAAATGTGCAGTTGTATAGCAAGTCTCCTGCTATTCTACTCATTTTGACATGAGGCTCAGAGAAAATATTGCAGTTTTACAGCAAATTTCCTCTAATTCAGATGGCTTATGATGTTCATATGTTATCTCTTCTAGAACACTACCGCGTGTACACTTGTTGGACTTATGCGAGATACTTTAGCCTCGGGCCGTTCAGCTGTCTTGTCTAGTACAACATGCTCACTGTCAATCATTATTTTGGAGGCGCTGCAACTGCAGGCCGTTCGAAAAGCTTAATGAGTATTTAAAATGTACATTTGGTACATATACTAGATTGATCTATCGCATTAAAATAGGTATACTGTACGTGTCATCCAGATGTTGGCTGTGTGTATAGCAGGCCCCGAGAAAATCTGTTTTTATATTTTTTTCCTGATAGTTTTTCCCCAAATTGTGTTTACTCTGTTTATTTGTATTTTTTAAATGCAGGTTTTCACTCTCAATCACACTTTTTAAATAGAAAAACAACTAAATTGGATTTTCTATGTCCACAACAATGATGAAACCACATCAGGGGACCACTTTTGAGGTCTGGGGAAAAAATCTAACCAATTTAAAATGTTGGTGTAGTTACCCTTTAATACAAGTGTGCACCAGCCAGAGACCGTTGTATTGTTATAGATTTTTCTGTCGCGCTCATGTTTTTGGGAAAGCCTTTCCATCTTTACCAGAACACGGTTATCATTAGCATCATTGGTGACTGCGACACAAAGTTTAAACATACCCACACCCCATACCAAAATAATTCTACATTTAAAATACCATTTCCGAAGAAAAAAATTGGATACATGTGAAATGTTTTTTTATTAAATGCGTTTTCAATACATTCCAACCTAATATTACTTATGTAAAATGTATGTCACTATTTATAAACGGGTGGTTCGAGCCCTGCATACTGATTGGCTGACAGCTGTGGTATATCAGACCGTATACCACGGGTATGACAACCATTTATTTTTACTGCTCTAATTACATTGGTTGCCAGTTTGTAATAGCAATAAGGCACCTCGGTATATCACATTGCATCAGAAAATGTATATGTATTTTTAAAAAACATTCTGAAATGTACTGAACAAAAATATAAAAATATGCTACAATGTCAATGATTACAGTTCGTATAAGGAAATCAGTCAATTTAATAAATGAATTAGGCCCTAATCTATGGCTTTCACATGACTGGGAATACAGATATGCATCTGTTGGTCACAGAAACTTTTTTTGAAGAAAGTAGGGGCATAAATATATTTCCAAAAACACATTATCTGCGTGTTGAAATAAGGAGTTTTCCCTCATATATCTCACCAAGTAACATTGTGTTGAATCACCATGTTTTTGCTATTGGCATAAGATCTTTGAGCTTAAACATAAAGGACAAATGGCTCTGGTCCGTAATTATTCTAGGAATATATACATTCAGAAATGGTCAATCAAAGAACATTTTACAATAGAAAAGTCCATTCTTGAATATGAGTTGTGGATGTGAGCGTAATTGGCATATTCTCTTTCAGCTGGATGTTTATCTCCACAGTTCACATAGACACATCTCTTTTAATGTTGTGGTTTAATACCTTCGACATGTTAGGAAGAGGACATAGTTGATGACTTGTCTAAAATTGCATCCCGCACACGGTTAAAATCACCCCGCCTCATATAATATTCCTGTTACATTCAGATGGTGTACGGTCATTAATGAACTTTGGGTCATCTTCATTTGGGCAGTAAAAAAATCAGTAAAGTTATTTTTTTTTCCTGTGCCAGGTGTCTTTTTACCATTTTTAAAAATACAATTTGGGTCTGTAGTCATTTCTGTAGACTTTAATGGGACTTTTCTTTTATCAATGATAATTGATACCCCTCTGGATCTTGAGGACTAGGCGGAGGAGCAGGCCAAACCATCCCAAGCTCGCCTAAACCTTTCACTTTCTACTGCTGATAGGTGAGTTTCTTAAAAAGATAAAATGGATGTTGGTGTTTTTAATCATTTTTCAAATAAGAAAATACCTTAGTTATTTTGGCAGGCTGCACAATTCCATAGATAATCCATGTCAGATGTTAATGTTTTCACAAACTATATATACAAATTAGTGGATTTGGCTATTTCAGCCATACCCATTGCTGACCGGTGTATAAAATCGAGTACACACAGCCACCCAACTCCATAGGAATAGAATGGCCTTACTGAAGAGCTCAGTGACTTTCAACGTGGCACCGTCATAGGATGCCACCTTTCCAACAAGTCAGTTTGTCAAATTTCTGCCCTGCTAGAGCTGCCCTGGTCAGCTGTAAGTGCTGTTATTGTGTGGTGGAAACATCTAAGAGCAATAACGGCTCAGCCGCAAAGTTTTAAGTGCGTAGCGCATCAAAATCATCTGTCCTCGGTTGCAACACTCACAACCGAGTTCCAAACTATCTCTGGAAGCAACGTCAGCACAAAAACTGTTAATCAGGAGCTTCATGAAATGGGTTTCCATGGCCGAGCAGCTGCATACAAGCCTAATATCACTATGTGCAATGCCAAGCGTCAGCTAGAGAGGTGTACAGCTCGCCACAATTGGACTCTGGAGCAGTGGAAACGCATTCTTTGAAACACACTTCACCATCTGGCAGTCCGACGGACGAATCTGGTTTGGCAGATGCCAGGAGAATGCTACCTGTCCAAATGCATAGTGCCAACTGTAAAGTTTGGCGGAGGAGGAATAATGGTCTGAGTTTTTCATGGTTCGGGCTAGGCCCCTTAGTTCCAGTGAAGGGAAATCTTAACGCTACAGCATACAATGACATTCTCGATGATTCTGTGCTTCCAACTCTGTGGCAACAGTTTGGGGAAGGACCTTTCCTGTTTCAGCACGACAATGCACCCATGCACAAAGGGAGGTCCATAGAGAAATGGTTTGTTGAGCTGGTCTGCACAGAGCCCTGACCTCAACACCATCGAACACCTTTGTGATGAATTGGAACACAGACTGCGAGCCATGCCTAATTTGTCAAACATCAGTGCCTGACCTCACTAATGCTCTAGTGGCTGAGTGGAAGCAAGTCCCTGCAGCAATGTTCCAACATCTAGTTGAAAGCCTTCCCAGAAGAATGGAGGTTATAGCAGCAAAGAGGGGGACAAACTCCATATGAACGCCCATGATTTTAGAGTGAGATGTTCGATGAACTGGTGTCCACATACCTTTGATCATGTAGCACTACATGACTAAAAGTATGTGGACACCTTCTCGTCAAACATCTCATTCAAAAGTCATGGGGTGTCCACATCCTTTTGGCCATGTAGTGTATGTCTTTAAATAGGGTGGGGGCATAAAAATGGGTCAACTTGGAGCACCGCTACCTCCTAAATATTCTTGGCACTCAGCTCCAAAAAGTGACTTTCTGACCACTTATACCACGGGCAAATATGTATGAAATGTTTTGTTCAAATCAAAAGGGGTGCGGTCAAAAAGTGCTAGAAATCAAACGGAATGACCCTTAATCATTACTGTCATTTCACTTTTCCACAGGCTATGGTCGTCAGGGAACCAAACGGTCTGTTTTTAAACTAATCTATTTAAACTAATTGTATACATGACCCATGTTGGGAGTTACTGTATTCTCTCCACCACTATAAATAGGGGGAGGACTAGACTGGAGAGTAAACAAAGCTAAGGGTTGACGGGACAAGAAACGAGAACCAAGTCTAGAGATGGAGAAAGAGATTGGCTTGCGGTCTGCTATGAGACCACGAGAGTGAGAGCGAGGGATGGAGGTCAGAGAAGGAAAGAGAGCTTCTGTGTTGGGCCTTAGAAACAGAGACAGTCTCTGATACTGGGAGGATGAGGAGAGAGAGGGGGGGCTTAAATACATATAATACATCAGTGGGCTTTTCCATAAGGGAAACGGCGCCACTCTCCTCCCCCAGCATGTTTTTGTTGTCGTTTTTGTTTTGTGGGCTAAAAACAATTGCGGTACCTATTCTGCTGTTCTGCGAAATCTGTGTTTGCTGATTGCAGTAACTTTTTGTTGTCGTATCCGAAACAGACGTGGCAGTTTCACCATTAAGGATTTCATCTTTAAGGCGTGGTGGTGTGGGTCTTGTGGTTGAGCGGGAGGGAGTGATTTGTTTGGCTGGAGGTGGATCATGCTGTCGATTGGGGGCAGGCAGTGAGCCACACAGCCAGGGCCAGACTGGGCCAGGGTGATGTCATATCCCCTGGGGAGTGTGGTACTGTAGCAACACAGAAGGGAGGCTGCTCTGTTGCTCTGCACCATGTCTTTGTCACACACTCACTCCCCAAGATCTATCGACCCGGCTGGGCTGGGGCTCAGTGTGCGTGTGTGCAGACACGCGCACATGAGCGTGCACACAAACGCACGTGTGCACATTTCTTTGCTCTTGCAAGAGCACAAGCAGATGGCCACACACACACACACACACGTGCCACACAATTTCCGTCGTTCCCCCTGTCTTACCCACCCTCAGTCATTGATAACATCTCTCCTCCATGTCCCTCTCTCTCTCTCTTTCTCTCTCTCTCTTTTTCCTCCTAGTCACACCACGCTTTCTCCCTCACTCTCTCTCTCTGGCTGCGATCAGATTTCAGGAAACAACAGATCTCCCTCCCTCCCTCTCATCCCCTCCCCCTTTCCTCTCCTCCCCCTTTCCCTCCAGCTCTGCTGCCAAACCCCACACACAAATGCTCACTTCCCTGTCATTCCCTGGACAGAGGGCTGAGGTAGAGAGAGAAGGAAAGAGGGAGAGAAAAGGAGTGCAGGAGGGACGTGGGGGGATAAAGGCTGCGTGTCTGTTTTGCAGATGAGTATGTCCTCATGGCGGTCTGATTTTGACCAGTGAGGATCTCTTTTTTGTGTGTTTTTTTTGTTGTTGAAGCAATCTCTCATTTGTACACAATCTGTGCTTCTGGATTTTTGTCATTCTACATTGGACTGGAGTTGGTTAAGGATGTTGACTCCTCTCATGCTGAAATTGGAGTTATTGTCTTGAGTTCCTTGGTCGAGAGCTGCGTCAAAGGAGTGTTTGTTCAAGATTCAATGCAAGGTCACTTCATTGACCATCCTCTGTGGATCTCCAGTCACTGCGGACATTCTGAACGAAGCAAGATTAGCTACGGAATCTTTGACTTTGTCCTTCCTTTGGAGATGACACGCATGCACATGCATACTTCAAACACACTCTCCTACTCTGAATGACTCTGCACTCTTTCCTCGTGCACGGAATTCCTGGAAGATGTGTGTGCAGTAGTTCCTGTGAACCGTGCTAGTCTGATGGATTCAGGAATTCTCTCCTGCTCACATCCCCATCGGACATTCCCTGGAAGCCTAAGTCTTTGAAGGCCTTTTTAACCTCTAAAGACCTCTGTAAACTGCACAACCGAACGTCATCTTCCCGTAAACTCCCAACACACTCCCGACAATGTCTGAGGCTGATATCATCACTGCTGTATTCTAGTACGCTCTCATTCCCAACCAACGTCAGACTGCTCTCTGAGACGATTCTCCGTGGAACTCCGGCAGGATTTGCCTTGTTGAGCTGTGTGGTTTGGTTGTATAACTGCAGGGTTCACCTTCCTCTTGTTGGCTCATGCCTGTTACCCTGCAGGTCAAAGGGTAAGTGGAGCTGGAACTTTGTCTATTGCTGCCTATCACAAGGCCAAATCATTTTGATGATTTATCTTGATAAGTACTGTATGACCTCACTCAAGGGACAAGTGTAGCAATTTGCAAGGGCTATAGGACTTTGTTCTTCTTTGAAAACCTGGGTTGGAACCGGTTCAGGGAACAAAACTGGAAAAGAACGTAATCTTTCGAGGAACAGAATGAGAACCGGGAACGACAGTGATCTATAGTGTTCCGGAACAGAACCATTATTTTGAAGGCATGGCAACCAGTTAATAATGTTCTTTTGGGTTCTGGGATATATTTTTGGGGGACCCACAAAAAAATGCAACAATGCGCCTATGCAAAGCCCTCACTCTGTCACTTATGACAGTCTGCCTGCCAGCTAAACTCTTTTCCTGTGCATGCGTGAAATTTGGGAGAGGGATTTTTATTTAGAGAAGAATGGATTCACTTTTTCAATGCTAGTTAAGGTTACTATAATTGTCACGTTTCACATTGGATTTATTAACTACAAAAAGGTAAGACATGTTTTTGTTTTCATTCTGGTGTCGCTCTGCACACACGCGCTTGTTAGCGAGCTAGCTGGTCTCGGAAATTGAGACATTCAAAGTTCCTTCTTCGAAGGCGCTCCTCCGTAGGTATAATTCTATGGGCTTAATTCAGATAATGCATGTCATCACAAGATGCCAAGATTCCTTCACTCTCTCTCGCAAAATTCCAGTCGCATCGCGTGCCCTACACTTGTCTGTCCAATGCATGTTAACAACTATAGCTTGCAAACTTCTCTATCCACTCTAATTGGTGAAGTGTTTTAATGTTAATGCTAAATGTAAAAAATAAAAAATAAATGATTTCAGAGGTTTAAAAAGGAACAGAAAGGAACAATTTAAACCATTTTACTCTTTTGGGGTTCGAACCGGTTCCAAACCTTTTTTTTTTGCTGATCGGAATAGTGGAATGAGAAACATTATGGTTCTGTTCGGAACCAAAAGATTTGAAATTCATTTTGGTTCCAACCCCTGCTTGAAAATGGGTTTGAAAGGAGAGTTGAAAAGGTTTTGGGTTGGAAATCCATCAATTTGGTGTCAAGTAGACTAGATGAAGAATACAGTACAGGATATCTGTTTTCGGCAATGTCAGTCTGCGTGTTATCAGAAACAGCATTTTTATTTTTTAGGAGTGCGTGAAAGTACATGAAGATTATTGAAGTGTGTGTGAGATCTTCTGTGGTCAGGGATTTTGATCAAACATTTCAATAAGGAAATGTAAATGTCAACCTTTTAGTGTATTTCACTAAGCGCAAAAGTAGTGTGATGTGTGAGGCTGTGGAATGCAGACGTTGTATGGGTGAGAACACAAACTGAACTGGGCTGTTTGCTGATGTTACTGAAGGAGAGGCGGAAGTGCAGGATGACTCTGAATTTCAGTTGGTGGTTTGTTGAAATCTGGGATTTTTCTTTGGCCAGACATTCTGGTAACAGCCAAGTGTGGTTGGGGATTCCTGTCTCTCTTTTTCTCTTTCTGTCTTTCTTTCTTTCTGTCGGTCTGCCTCTTTCTGTCGGTCTGCCTCTTTCTGTCGGTCTGTCTCTTTCTGTCGGTCTGTCTCTTTCAGTCGGTCTGTCTCTTTCTGTCGGTCTGTCTCACTCACACACACACACACACACACACACAATGTTCCTTGTGAAAGCAGGACCTGAGCAACAGCTAAGAACCCCCCCCGTGACCTAGTGGTGAACTGACCCTGTCAGTTGTCAGATAAATGGGCTCCTTTTTTCATTAAGAGCTTTCTTTATGTCTCTCGGTTCACGGCCTTCATGCCTACAGCCACATCAATGGGGATCCCCCATCCACATAAGAGCTTCGGCTCAACGTTATCTCTATGTTATCTACCCCACACTGTCAGCTACATTGACGAAACTGTGACAAAACAAGACAACACATTTTTTTTTGTAAATGTATCTCCCCCCTCGTTCTCTTCCTCCCCTACCTGTATCGGGTTAGCAGTGAGGTCGTTGTAATCGGCTTGAGCTCTGTCGGAACTGCGAGCGCCGTGCTCCGAATCAAATGGAACGTTATTTGTCACATGCTTCGTAAACAACAGGTGTAGACTAACAGTGACATGTGCTTACTTATGGCCCTTTCCAACAATGCAGAGAGAAGAACAAAAAATAGAGTAATAATTACACAAGGAATAAATACACAATGAGTAATGATAACGTGGCCATATACACGGGGTACTGGTACATAGTCGATGTGCAGGGGTGCGAGGTAGATATGTACATGTAGGTAGGGGTAAAGTGACTAGGCAGCAGGATAGATAATAAACTGTAACAGCATTATGTGATGAGTCAAGAGTCAGTGCAAAACGGGTCAGATCTTATAGCGATTGGTTAACTATTGAGCAGTCTTATAGCTTGGGGGTGGAAGCTTCAATCTCCTTGACAAGGTCTTTGTCACCGTGCAGCTTTCGCTGTCCCTCAGGCTTGGGTTGGACCACCACCTGTCCAGCACCAGCACTCCAGGCTGGAGTGACCTCACCTCCACTGCACAGAGCTGGCTACAGAGGTGCCTGACAGTAAATGGAGTAAATCCCAAACAGTGGTGAGCTAGGCGCTATCAACCGTGTTATCTGCATTGGGAGCCTGTCGGGGCCTGAGCTGGTATGCCCCCGTGGCTCCTTACCCTGACCTCTGACCTTTCGGTCCATCCATCAACCACGAGCCTGCCTACTGTCCAGACATCTTTCTGTTGGCTCTGGTGACTGCTGCCTGTTTTTCTCAAGGCCCACCAGCCTCCCAGTCTTATCGTATCCGGGTCTATTCAGTCCCCAGTGTCGGACTGACTGTCTCTCTATCCGCCCATGCTGTGGCTCCTGTAGGCAGGAAAAGTCAGGCCAACCTCTCTCCAGTCTCCAGGCTAGAGTGGTGTGGTTTACTGTCATATGTGGAGTCCCATGATTTTCTGTTCCCCCACTCTCTGAGGGTGGGCCGCTAGGTTGGCTGGGGTCAGTGTAATCTAATTTCAGTGCACCCAGGAGCCAAGTTTAGGTGTGTGACTCAATTGACAGATTTTCATTTTTTTCTTTGCTGCAGGATTGATCTTTGCATGGGTATTTTGTTTTCTTTATTTTTTTTGTTACAGCACAATCTCATCACATTTTGCATGAGGCTATATGCTCACCTAACTACACTTCTCATCCAAGCTAGCATTTACAACTTCAGAGTAGCCTCCTGAGTGGAGCAGCGGTCTAAGGCACTGCATCGCAGTACTAGCTGTGCCACTAGAGATTCTGGGTTCGAATCCAAGCTGTGTCGCAGCCGGCCGTGACGGCTAGACCCATGGGGCGGCGCACAATTGGCCCAGAGTCGATAGGGAAGGGTTTGTCCGGCAGGGATGTCCTTGTCCAATCGTGCACTAGCGACTCTTGAGACGGGCCAGGTGTACTGTGTTTCCTCCGACACATTGGTGCGGCTGGCTTCCACGTTAAGCGGCATTCTGTCAAGAAGCAGTGCGGCTTGGTTGGGTCGTGTTTCGGAGGACGCACGGCTCTCGACCTTCACCTCTCCCGAGTCCATACGGGAGATGCAGCAATGAGACAAGGCTGTAACTACCAATTGGATACCACGAAATTGGGTAGAAAAAGGGGTACAGAAAAAATGAAATAACTTCTGAGTAATTGTGACGTATGCCTGAACAATGAAACACTATGCTTAGACGAGGACAGAGATATGAGTGGTATACTCCAGTTGTTTATCAGGAACCAGCTGCATGCTCTCTCTCCCCCTCTCCCCCTTTGCTATCCATCCTCATTGACAAATCTCTATCCCCAGTGACGGGTTCTCCTACTAGCTCAGAGACAACTGGACGTGTTGGCAACAGTCACAACTCACTTAGCCCCAGTAATGACTCACTGAGCAGGGTTGATGGAGGCTCTTGACAGGGCCTCCCATGTTACTGCACAGTAGATGGACGTCGTGACGTAGCTTGAGGAGCGCCGTGCGAAAGGCAAACCAGACATTTATTTTTTTAACGAACCAACAACAGAATGGCAGGCTGTCAGTGTGTCTCTCTAGGGGGCCTCTCTTTCTCCCTGTTGTCTCTCTCGGGAGACTGCAGCGTGCAACAGGCCCCTGAGGCGAGCAGACGGAATATGTTTTTATGATGCTGTGCTGAAGTGGTCTTCTTTACATCTCCTCACTCTGTTTCAATTCAATTCTAGGGGCTTTTTTGGCATGGGGAACATATGTTAACATTTCCAAAGCAAGTGAAGTAGATCATAAACAAAAGTGAAATAAACAATAAAAATGAACAGTAAACATTACACCCACAGAAGTTCCAAAAGAATTAAGACATTACAAATGTCATATTATGTATATATACAGTGTTGTAACGATGTGCAAAATGGTTAAAGTACAAAAAGTACAAATAAATAAACATAAATATGGGTTGTATTTACAATGGTGTTTGTTCTTCACTGGTTACCCTTTTCTTGTGGCAACAGGTCATATTTCACCCAGTAGATATGGGAGTTTATCAAAATTGGGTTTGTTTTCGAATAATTTGTGGATCTGTGTAATCTGAGGGAAGTATGTGTCTCTAATATGGTCATACATTTGGCAGGAGGTTAGGGAGTGCAGCTCAGTTTCCACCTCATTTTGTGGACAGTGTGCACATAGCCTCTTCTCTTGAGAGCCAGGTCTGCTTTCGACGGGCCTTTCTCAATAGCAAGGCTATGCTCACTGAGTCTGTACATAGTCAAAGCTTTCCTTAAGTTTGGGTCAGTCACAGTGGTCAAGTATTCTGTCTCTGTTTACGGCCAAATAACATTCTAGTTTGCTCTGTTTTTTGTGAATTCTTTCCAATTTGTCAAGTAATTATTTTTGTTTTCTCATGATTTGGTTGATTCTAATTGTGTTGCTGTTCTGAGGCTCTGTGGGGTCCCAGGACCAGCTTGCTTATGGGACTCTTCTCCAGGTGCATCTCTCTGTAGGTGATGGCTTTGTTGTGGAAGGTTTGGGAATCACTTCCTTTTAGGTGGTTGTAGAATTTAACGGCTCTTTTCTGGATTTTGTTAATTAGCGGGTATCGGCCTAATTCTGCTCTGCATGCATTATTTGGTGTTTTACGCTGTACACAGAGGATATTTTTGAATAAGGATGCAGTCGATGATATAGAGTACAGTATATACGTATGCATATGAGATGAATAATGTAGGGTAAGTAACATTATATAAGGTAGCATTGTTTGAAGTGGCTAGTGATATATTTACATCATTTCCCATCAATTCCCATTATTAAAGTGGCTGGAGTTGGGTCAGTGTCAATGACAGTGTGTTAGCAGCAGCCACTCAATGTTAGTGGTGGCTGTTTAACAGTCTGATGGCCTTGAGATAGAAGCTGTTTTTCAGTCTCTCGGTCCCAGCTTTGATGCACCTGTACTGACCTCGCCTTCTGGATGATAGCGGGGTGAACAGGCAGTGGCTCGGGTGGTTGATGTCCTTGATGATCTTTATGGCCTTCCTGTAACATCGGGTGGTGTAGGTGTCCTGGAGGGCAGGTAGTTTGCCCCCGGTGATGCGTTGTGCAGACCTCACTACCCTCTGGAGAGCCTTACGGTTGAGGGCGGAGCAGTTGCCGTACCTGGCGGTGATACAGCCCGCCAGGATGCTCTCGATTGTGCATCTGTAGAAGTTTGTGAGTGCTTTTGGTGACAAGCCAAATTTCTTCAGACTCCTGAGGTTAAAGAGGCGCTGCTGCGCCTTCTTCACGACGCTGTCAGTGTGAGTGGACCAATTCAGTTTGTCTGTGATGTGTATGCCGAGGAACTTAAAACTTGCTACCCTCTCCACTACTGTTCCATCGATGTGGATAGGGGGGTGTTCCCTCTGCTGTTTCCTGAAGTCCACAATCATCTCCTTAGTTTTGTTGACGTTGAGTGTGAGGTTATTTTCCTGACACCACACTCCGAGGGCCCTCACCTCCTCCCTGTAGGCCGTCTCGTTGTTGTTGGTAATCAAGCCTACCACTGTTGTGTCGTCCGCAAACTTGATGATTGAGTTGGAGACGTGCGTGGCCACGCAGTCGTGCAGTCTCAATTTGGTGTTTGTCCCCAATTTTTTTTTTTTGTGAATTCTTGGTTGGTGAGCGGACCTCAGACCTCGCAACCTATAACTAATTCAAGTATTTTTAGCCAGATCCTAATTCGCATGCCGAATTCTGTGTTCCTTTTGATGGCATAGAATGCCCTTCTTGCCTTGTCTCTCAGATCGTTCACATCTTTGTGAAAGTTACCTGTGCCGCTGATGTTTAGGCCAAGGTATGTATCGTTTTTTTTTTGTGTGCTTTAGGGCAGCAATATCTAGATGGAATTTGTGGTCCTGGCGACAGGACCTTTTTTGGAGCACCATTATTTTGGTCTTACTGATATTTCCTGTCAGGGCCCAGGTCTGGCAGAATCTGTGCAGAAGATCTAGGTACTGCTGTAGGTCCTCCTTGTTTGGTGACAGAAGCACCAGATCATCAGCAAACGGTAGACGTTTGACTTCAGAGGTGAGGCCGGGGGCTGCAGACTGTTCTAGCCCCGCGCCAATTTTGTATCCCTGTCATGTCTCTCTCTGTCTCTCTCTCTCGCGTTCTCTCTCTCTCTCACTCTATCACTTTCCATTTCTCTCCTCTGCAACTCACTCATTCTACCCTCCTCCCTGTGTATCTCCCTCTCTCATGTTGTCTCTGTTAATCTCCCGCTCACTTTCGCTCTCTCTTCCTGTCTGTGTGATAAAGAGAGGCGACCCGTGAAGCTGCAGACGCAGATCTCTCCAGACAATGGAGACACAGCAGCACAGATGAGATGGACAGACAGTCAGACGGACAGGCACCTGAGAGAGCAGCTGGCCTGCTGCCAACTGCAGGAGGCAATTGCAGAGCGAGAAAAGAGGGGGAAGGGGAGGCTAAAACGAAGAGACAAAAGAGGCTGTGAGAGAATCCATACCGTAGAAAGACATGAGCTAATGCGGAGAGGGGCTTAGTAGTTATGACATCCACTCTACCTTTGAGGCTCAATCTAAAGAAAAGCAGATTAGATCTCTCTCCCCTGAGGATATTTCCATGTACAAATGACACGCTCATTTCCCTCAGCCGAATGAAAACCTACACCTGTAAATAGAAATGGTAGTTCCTGGAAACACGCTGTACTGCTTCGTAGTTGTTGCTTTGAGGCCTAATGTTGTTAGCATGAAACCATGAACCTTTTTGAGTTTGTTCTGATAGTCCGATGCCTGTCCTTTCGAATTTCTTGTTTTTGTGTGGCAAGGGATCAGAATTAGGAGTTTTAAGCACTTCATAATTCCTAAATAAAATTGTTTTCAGTAAAATTACTGTGCCTAATTGGTCGGTGTACCTTTACTTTTTACTTCTATTGACTTGAATTATCCTCCCTCCTCGTGAGGGAGAGAAAAGATATGTGTGGTTTTAGTAACGGATATACAAGGCCATGTTTCTTAAAAAATGCAGAATTAATATAAGTGTTGGTTGGGGTCTTCAACATTATTGTGTTTTTTTTAGATGTATTTCTCATTTCATTTAAGACTTTTCCTGGTAGATGTTGTCTTAACCCCTTTTCCATCTGTTTGACTAGAAAGACTAGTCTTTGCGTGTTCCTAATTTTTAGGATGGAAAATGGTTGAACATTTTATATATGCCTTCATTTAAAAAAACACAGACTGTTCGCTTTCACTTGGCACCTAATTCGACATGCTCCTATAAACTTCACATGTTGGCGCTCATGGATCCTTTTACATGGAAATGCCCTCAGCTAATCAACCGTGTGATGAAGATAAAGCGAATCTGATCGAAACTAACGCCCTCAGTCCAAATTCTTCATCTCTCATATTTAATTTAAGGGAATAATTTGCCACAAGTCTTGCATAGTATTTTGCCTAAATGTTGGCTCCATTGATGAGAGATGTCTCGATAGGACTCACCTGGTTAAATCAATTGGATACATAAATGACCGTCGTTGTCAGCAATTGTTTTTGACGTTGGTCTCTGTCGCCTTAGCTTGTGGAGTTAGAATATTTTCTTTTGACATGCTAGTCGCTAAGCTTAGCTTAGTCTCTGTACTTGTACAGTGTTCTTTGTGGTGAATGGTGGCCCGTGGAGAGCACTCGGTCTATCCAGTATCAACAGGGAAGTGGTGAATTAAGCCATTGTATTCTCATTAGAGACACTTCTGTGTGGACGCTGGCAGCTGTTAATCTTGGCACACGGACACTGGGATTAGCACACACACGGTCCATGGCTCAGATAAACAAGGGCCCAGTGGCTTAGAAATTTGTAACACTCGTACTGTCTGGAGTTTTTTGCATTTTTTATAAGGCGTTACTTGGTTTTGCTCTCTGTTTTGTGACTTTCTCTAGAACAAGATAGCAGTTATTTTGAATATGACACACACAAAGCCCGTGACACATAAAAAGTACAATCTGTAACCTCTCCCCTCATGTTGTTCATCTGCCTCTAACTTTTCTCTCTTCTTTCCTATATGTATTTATATATATTTTTTTCTTCTCTTCTCAGCTGGAATGTCCTGAGCCAGTCCCCCGGGCCCAGAGAAGAACTCCCAGCAGCAGCAGCGGCAGCCAGCGCTGATGGGACCTGCTGCTCCAGTATGAGCCTTCAAGATGCCGGCTGCGGCTATGCTAGCACCAACGCTAACGCCAATGTGGCGGCTAACACGGCTAGCGGCAGCATGCGGCGGCGCCTGGAGGACCAGGAGTTCACCCTGCGCGTCTACCCGGGCACCCTGGCCGAGGGAACCATCTACTGCCCCGTGGGCGCCCGCAAAAGCACCACGGCTGCCGAGGCCATCGATCATCTGCTGGATCGCCTGAGCCTGGACGGCACCAAATGCTACGTGTTAGCCGAGGTGAAGGAGTTCGGCGGGGAGGAGTGGATACTTAACCCCAGCGACTGCCCTGTCCAGCGGATGATGCTGTGGCCCCGCAATGCCCTGGAGAACCGCTGCGGCCTGGGCAGTGGCGAGGACTACCGCTTCCTGCTCCGCGAGAAGAACCTGGACGGCTCCATCTATTATGGGGGGAGTCTCCAGATGTGGCTGCTTGTGACCGAGGAGCGCCGCCGCATGGTGGAACGGGGTTTCCTGCCCCAGCCCGCAGGGGGCGAGCACCCGTCCGACCTGTGCGCTCTCCCCGAGCTGACGGAGCGCGCCCTGCTGGAGAGCCTGCGCGCGCGCTTCCGCCAGGAGAAGATCTACACCTACGTCGGCTCCATCCTCATCGTCATTAACCCTTTCCAGTTCCTACCCATCTACAACCCCAAGTATGTCAAGATGTACGACAACCATGCGCTGGGCAAGCTGGAGCCGCACATCTACGCGGTGGCAGACGTGGCGTACCACGCCATGCTGCAGCGGCGGAGGAACCAGTGCATCGTCATATCCGGCGAGAGCGGCTCGGGGAAGACCCAGAGCACCAACTTCCTGATTCATCACCTGACCGCCCTCAGCCAGAAGGGATTTGCCAGCGGGGTGGAGCAGATCATCCTGGGGGCGGGGCCTGTGTTAGAGGTAAGGACTTGATTGATTTGTTGACTGGTTGTGGGGTTTTAATATTGTGTTTGTGTGTGGGGGAGAGGCTCCAACTCTACATACACAAGTGCGAATGTGATCGATGTTTTGTGAAATACAGGTCATGGCTGCTGACTGGGTGGTGGTAGAAAGGCAGGTGGAGGGGCTACATATCATATGAAAGTGAGGATAAATTAGCGGTCGCGACTTTAGCCTAAATTCTCATGTCTTACTGTCTCGTCCTTCTTTATCCCATCCTTGGCCTCATGTCGTGATACCCTCTTCCTTGTTACTTGAATTAATGCCAGGTATACACTTCATGATTTCGCCACCCATGTTTTTGCCGTCCCAGATGAATTTTCACGATCGGGGTGAAATCCTATGAACTTTGGCTAGGATCAGTATGTTGGGACTCATGTTTGAGTGGATCATGGACACACCGATAATGGCTGTTCAGTTCTCCAGACCCCTGTCGGATGTCCCGATTTTTAATCAAAATAAAAAATAGTTTTAGGACATTTCAGAAATGCTGGTTGTGCATCTTGTAGTATGAGCAGTGCTACGATGCGATTGGGCAAGGACTACTGCCAATATGCAATGAGCACTCAGCAAGACCAAAACAATGATGGCGAAGAGGAAAGCAGCAACAACACGTGCCATGTGGGCCGAGGTGATGGAAGACAGATTGGTGAAGCTGCGACCTATTTGTTTAATTATATTTATGTCACCTTTTATTTAACCAGGTAGGCCAGTTGAGAACAAGTTCTCATTTACAACTGTGACCTGACCTGACGTACCAAATGCAGGGCAGGATCAGCGAGAGAATCATTGTGTATCACGTGAGCGCCCACATCCTGGGGTTGAGTGAAAGAAAATCTGGAAACGTGAGCACGTCCCAAGTTAAGATTTTAGAAGTCGTAGAGTATATGCTGTCCAGCGTAACTGTAAATGAGACAAATGATTGACAGCTTGCTGTGACAGTAAGACATAGGGAAGTGGTGGTGGTGGTGGGGGTGGTGCTCACTGTGCTACATACAGAAGTACAAACGCGGAACTATGTGTTGTGAATTATAGGTCATGGTTACCGGGAGGAAGTGCGACATGAAAGCCCAGTATAATATGTTATTTCACTAGCAGCCGTGTGTATTTAGCCATGAGACGAAGCATGTCACAGTGGATTATAGACATGTTTTAAATAGAGATTGGAATGCCTCGACATGCGGAACCTATATTTATCTGCTATCAGAACATATGAGCTGATGCTTATATACGTTATTGACCTAGAAACCGTGCTTGGACATTTTTATAGCTCTTCAGAAAACCTTAACGCAGCATGGCCTAATCAAGATGGGATTAGGAGTCGATTTATGCATTTACATTTTGATGTATAAAAAAAGCCAAGGACTACTAAAGGGCACTAATTTGACTCAAGTCTGATTTGTGACTGCCTTTCAGTGCTCGTTACAAAGTGATTGGCTGCAACAGGAGCCTCTTTGTCGAGTTTGTTGTTTTCCAGCGGCCATTTTGTCTGCCACGAGTCACGACACAAGAACACTGCTGCACATACAGCGGGGTCATGGTAGAATGTGCACACTCACCATGTGCCTCACATGTGGACCCAATGCTGCAAAGCAGGCCTCGGATCTGGTTAGTTAGGGATAAGGGGGCCGGTAGTCCTCAGGAAATCATAAATACATATTTTTGTAAGACCTTATTTGAGTCTTCCGTTGAAAGAGAATAGAGAGACATTTACCTTTTTTTTATCATTTAAAAGGGCTTTGAACTTTGAATCTTGTGTTGGAAAACAACAGAGTTATGAGCTAAGGCTTATTCACCAGTTCTGATATCCTCCAGGCAAGTAATATGTCAGCGTGAACCAGTTACTAGGTGTAGATACTTGACATGGATGAATCTGAACACCTGTCCGGCTCTCAATTCCAATGTGGCAGTTCTTCTGTTTTTTAGTTTTCTACAGTATGCTTTTGTAGGCTGTTGGTATCCTACTTCCTAGTCTATAAGCAGAAGATAACAGACCTTGAATAAATACCTTGAAGTCGATAGTAATGACATGCAATTTTTTTCTCTTAACCAGCTGAACATCCCAGTCTCTCTTTGATATGAGTAGCAGCGGTATCAGATGGAGAATGTATCGCTCTGGTCGGAAGTTTCCCCAAGGTACAGATCTAGGATCAGCTTCCCCTCCACCAATCCTAATCTTAACCACCAGTGGGGGAAATGCAAAACTGATTCAATATCAGCGTCTAGGGGCAACTTCCCCTCCCTATTCCAGGAGGTATCAATAGCTAACTGTGAATACTTTGAGGCCTGACATTCTTTGTCCCGCTGAGCTGGACCGGTGTCGAGCAGTTTGTGGTAAAAAATGTCACCGATTTGCAATCAGAGCTGTATAAGCGGAACTACTAGACTGACTCTTCTTCTCCAGTATACTCATGCCAATTACAGACCCGTTTGCCTCGGTCAGATGCTCAGACAGGTCTAGTTAATCTAGCTGCTGGTGGTGCATTGTTGAAGTGGCTTATCAAGTGGCCTGGGCTAACATTGAATTGTTTGCCCTGTGAGATTGCTTATCGGCCACTGCCGTTGGTCGGTTGTGGGAGTTTGGGGAGAGCGGCAAGTGTTTCTCTGTTAGCTGGATGCTAGCAACTCATGTTGCCCGGTGGCGCTTGCTGTGGCGCTTGCTGTGGCGCTTGCTATGGCGCTTGCTATGGCTCCTCCTGTACTCGTCTTCTCATGTAACGTACATAAGCATGTATCCAAGTTAAGATAAAGATGACTATCTGTGGGAATGCTGGCTACTCTGGCTTCTAGGAAAAACGGAACAGAGATTCAGGCGCGCGCGCACGCGTTTGTATCCACGCATACATGCACAGATGAAGGCACACATACACTTCACTGCGTATGTACACACACTGTGCCTTTTGATGTTGCCTTGACCTGACGCTTGCGCTTCTGCTGCGGAGGCAAAAAAATCTGCTGCCATTTCACTCCTGAGAGAACAATACGCCTCTGGTCTTCATTCCAGCACATGGACACCCTGGTGAGAGCAGCCTGCCCTCCTCTCGCTCTCTTCCCTCATGTCCTGCAGTGCAGCGTACCCCCCCCCACACACGCGCGCATCACATTCTGTTACCGTGTAGTGTGGGTTAACTGCACCTCAGGTTGATGCCAAGTTAGTCATCTTTATCTTATCTGTGGGAATGCTGGCTGCTCTAGTTTCCAGGAAAAACAGAGCAGAGATTCAGACGTGCGCACACACCACACACACACGTTTGTAACCATGGCCTGAATCTGTTTTACACCCTTGCTGTGGGTAAACCATAGCGGTAGACTAGAGACACTAACTCACTGTGATTGACTTTGCTTATCGGTGAAGGGCACCATAGCCTGCACTCCAAAAACAACTAAAACCGCAATCTCCAGTCTACTCTTCTCCACCAACGCACCATCGCCATGACCGACAGCATGACATCATGCCAGCAGTATCATCTAACAGCTCGCTTCACCCCAAATGTCCCAGTAATCATTACTTACCATAAAAAAAAAAAAACGTTTAATGTGTCACCGTAGAGACCAGTAACTGCAGCCGTGCGTAATCTGACCTGCGTTCAGAGCACCAATGACAGAGGCATGACGGCACAGGGTGCATCAATATTGTGCTGACAGGAACACTGTGGGATGATGGGAAAGAAGTGTGGCAAATGTCATACAATGTTTTTCTAATCAGTCAGGTGACTCAAACAAGAAATGTTTGCCACAGGCCCCAAATACCGCCCCTACACCTCTGCCTGTTTAATCGCCATCTCTTGAAGGAGAAAGACCCCTCTCTGAGACTAACTGTATGACATTTTGCAAGCATTCAATAGTATTCATTTCATCGATAGTTTCCTGTCCCTGATTATTTCTAGGAGACTAAAGGTATATCCCGACATTGATTTGAGCCCTCCAAGATGGCACTGTTTGACTGAGAACTGCGCTGCAGATGTGGTATTGTTCCTATCATGTAGCCTGGCTACGATTTTGAAGTTGCCCTCTATACAGACGGTATGCAGACAGCCGATAGACTATAGTAGGGATCCAGTATCAGTTAGCATTCGCTTAGCTCTCCTGGAAGGACTCCCCAGGGTGACAACCAGCTCATCTCTACTTCAGACAGACCCTACTTCAGGAGGTCGAATCTAGTTGGGATCAGACCACGCTAATTGGTCAGGCTCGCCCTTGAAGGAAAGTGCTCAATGTACCCAACGCGGGGCAATCTCCTCATGCAAATCACCCGACGTTCCCAAGATTTATGCATCTCGCTGCCTCATTTTTACACGGACCCTTGACTCGTCAAAACACCGTCGGTATCTATATGCCCCCGGAACCTTCCAATGACACCCTAATGTTTCAAAGTTTATTTTTTATTTTTTTAAAGATGAGGGGAAAACAATCTAAATGGCTGCCCAACTCTTTCTTCATACTGTGTTGGCCAACCACAAACCCTTCCCAGTCTGAATAAGCTAACACGCTGACCTTAGCTGTGGGCTGTGTATCTGGTGGCTGATGGACTGAATCTGGGGTTCTTCCGCTTGGGCTCTAGGGGACAGATTGTAGCCTGCTTTGTTCTCGTGGTGTTCCAGCAGACGTGCCTGCCTACGGAGTAGTAATAGGCCTAATAGTATGGTCGTGGTGGTGGTAGAAGCAACTGAGTCCACCGCCAGATATCACCTCTTAACCAGGCCCAGAGCGACGGACAGCCCTGTCTGCTGTGGCTCAGATGGATGGCTCCAGGTAGTGCCAGCCTCTGGTCTCTATCAATGGAGGTTGGGTGTAGAGTGTAGAGGGTGTGTGGGTCTGTGAGGTGCTGTTCCGACGCTTCTGAGCTTAAGATCAGAGATGGCCTTATCGCTTGAAATCCCATATAGCCAGGCATATGGATGCACTTACAGTAGACACCAGTCTTGTATCCGGCTGTATAGCTACGTTTGCTCTGACTCTGTACATTTATTAGCTAGCTAGCAACATGCAACCCTGCATCCCACTGCTGGCTTGCTTCTGATGGGAGACCAGATGCTGCTGGTAGTGGTATTGGAGGGCCAGTAGAAGGCACTAACCCTAACCCTAACCCTGAATTCCCAATTTGGCCCTCATACCATCATGGCCACCGAATCATCCTAAACTTCCAAATGGCTTATTCATCCCCCATCTTCCCTGTAACTATTATCCAGGTCGTTGCTGTAAATGAGGATGTGTCCTCCGTCAACTTACCTAGTCAAATAAGGGTTAAAATAATAATAAAAACTAGCGATTAACGGCTTACAAGACTTAGCCACAACTTGCTAAGAAAAGGCAATAAATAAAAAATATAAACGCAACATATTACAGTTACAGTTCCTTTTAAGGAATTCAATCAATTGAAATACGTTCATTACAAGGAATTAAGATATACATCTGTTGCTCACTGATACCTTACAATAAGTTAGGTGTGTGTATTTGGTGTGACCACCATTTGCCTCGTGCAGCGGGACACATCTGCTTCGCATAGAGTTGATCAGGTTGTTTGTGGCCTGGGAATGTTGTCCCACTCGTCTTCAATGGCTGTGCGATTGACATTCAATTCTCTGGCAACAGCTCTGGTGGACATTCCTGCAGTCATCGCGCCAATTTGCACGCTCCCTCAACTTTAGATATCTGTGGCATTGTGTCGTGTGACAAAACTACACATTTTAGAATGGCCTTTTATTGTCCCCAGCACAAGGTGAACCTGTGTAATGATCATGTTGTTTAATCAGCTGCTAGACATGCCACACCTGTCGGGTGGATAGATTATCTTGGCAAAAGAGAAATGTTTACTAACAGGGACGTAAACAAATTTGTGCACAACATTTGAGAGAAGATTTTTGTGCGTATTGAACATTTCTGTGATCTTTTTATTTCAGCTCGTGAAACAAATGATGAGGCAGATATGCATACAATCGGGGGTAAATTAAATATATAATAAATAAAAAGCAACATGTGGAGAGAGTCATGTGAATAGAGGCACTGCAGATAGTGCTGATGACTGGTCCTTCTGAACCACGCATGAACAAGGGAATCTATATTCGGAGAGCCTGTTTCTGTCCTGGCCTTGACTTTGGTGCAGGGCATGTGATGTCCATAGCCTCTGTCGCAAAACTCCCCGATCTTCTCAAAAAGATACGGTGCTTCTACAGGCAGATCATCTACGGGAGGAATGATGTCAGCATTGCGCAGCAGCTGAAACCTGTTCCCGACTGAGTCTGAACGTTTGATGATGATGACACCAGGCTCCAGAGCATCGAAGCTGTAAAACAGGAAATAACAAAAAAGATTGAGGTAGACATTACAACCTTACACAACATCAATTCACCTCCCAAGTATAGATAAGAAGAATAACCTCATACAATACGATGAAAATGATATTCAGTGCTAGTCCTGCTTGATCTATGGCAGCGCCATGAAGTCAGGTGTTGTTGCCAGCCATAGCTTTCCACCAGCACCGTACCATCCTCCAGTCCAACCAGCTGTGGGATGTTGACCCCTGGCACAGTGCTGTCCTTCACAACACCAGCCATCTCTGACAAAATGCCAGTCGTATTGGAGGTCAATTAAATAATCATAACATGTTGTTTATGCTTTACATACCAAGGTTTGTCATTGATTCCTTGTAGAGCTGCTTTTGTCACATGGCAGCAGCATCTTTCCACCAAGTGTTTTTGTCCTATTATCCTCTGTGTAGTCGTTGATGAAGGTCACGCTCCTCATGCTTTGGGAGTAACCTCTGCTTGGGCCAGCTCTCTTTTTGATGGGAGGAATTAGACCATTCTCCTTCTATGATTGATGGAGGAGAGTCCGGTGTGTGTTCTACTGATGCTGAAAGACACATTCCAGATGCAAATATTTTAGCATTATTATACAATAGATGGTCGTAATCACCGTCAGACACCTGAGTAACTTGATTGGTCGTCAGCTAGCTAGCTAAAAGTGAGCTTTAACTTGGGGTCTTTTGTTTAGACAAAAGTTTATCTTGCTAAACAATGAACCATAATCCCAATCCATAAAATGCTAGCAATACAAACCGATTGTCATTGCTAGCTAAAATGAACCAAATAGGGTCAATGTTAGCTAGTTAGCTAACATTGGGCTATAACTAGCGATGCGAAATGGCATTCCGAGAGAACATCATACACATAATGTTAGCTAGCGAGCCAGTCATCTCACGTCAGCTATCTAGCTAACAGTACGCTTTAACTTGCAATGGAAACAACTTTCTGACAAAATTAGAAAAGTATAATATCTGAAACTGTAGCTAGACTCTTACCGGTATACATGGATGAATGTTTCACAGCAGACTTCAACCCCTTTCATTAAATAAGACGTCCTGTGAACGTTTCTGTTTTGTTTGTACAGATTGCTTGGCCCGCTGTGTCAAGTCACTCTGGTTCACACTGACCGTGTGCAATGCCGTAATAATCATCTTAAACTTTAACCCCAACCCAAACTCGGACCATTTTTACCAGCCCTGGCAGAGCTGTTTCGGCTGTTTTCATGTTATCCAGAGCGTTGGTGACTGTAAATGTGTTCCTGGCAGCAATTTATTTTTTTGCTGACATTTACTGACACCAGCCATATTCAACGGGTGTTCAGCGTTCGTAAATTCATCAGTTATTCTGCACTCTGGCACACTCAGATGTTTACAACTCTCCTGTGAAGTAGTGACCTGCAACATACGCCTAGTTTCCTAAAACGGGTCACATATTTCCTTCTATGTTGCCAGCTATTGTGGCAGACCCAAGGACTCTTAACAGGTTATTGGGTTTGTTATGCTAGCCTTTCTAGGATAGCTTTCATAACGTTGGACTAAGTACAGCAGGCGGTCTACCTGAGAGCTAGCGTTAGCATGTTTCTGTCTAATCATGAGCTCCTGTTAGCACATCTCTCTCCATAATCCATATCCCCAGCTCACTGCACACTCTCCAATGGGCTCCCAACATCTGTTCCCTGGATTATACTCATCCCGCGTCTCTCCTATCTCTTGCTCTCTCTTTCTCACTCTCTTTTTCTGGAACATTCCCCTTTTCCCCCCTCTCAGGAAATTGTACAGGATGCATGTACCTTAGCAGACAGCTCGAAGACAGTTGTTACGTTAGTATAGCTTCAACGGGAAAGACCATTTTCAATACGTATCATTGGCTCCTTTGACTGTCCGCTGTCTCGTTGCTCTTCTACACGATGGTTGATTTCTGGACACTTAGCCATTTGTGTAGCCTCACTTTAAACTAGGGCTGGCACAATTACCGTATAACCGTGTAACCAACGGTTATTGATGAAGACCACCAAGAAAATAAAATAACGGGTGTCTTCGGAAAGTATTCAGACCCCTTGGTTTTTTCCACATTTTGTTACGTTACAGCCTTATTCTAAATTGAATTAAATAAATACACATCCTCAGCAATTTACACAATATCCCATAATGACAAAGTGAAAACAACATTTTTTAAAACAATTTTGCAAATGTATTAAAATGTAAAAAACTGATACCGTATTTACATAAGTATTCAGACCCTTTGCTATGAGACTTGAAATTGAGCTCAGGTGCTTCCTGTTTCCATTGATCATCCTTGAGATGTTTCTACAACTTGATTGGAGTCCACCTGTGGTAATTGAAATTGGAAAGGCACACACCGGTCTATATAATGTCCCACAGTTGACAGTGCATGTCGGAGCAAAAACCAAGCCATGAGGTCGAAGTAATTGTCCGTAGAGCTCCGAGACAGGATTGTGTCAAGGCAGAGATCTGGGGAAGGCTACCAAAACATTTCTGCATCAGTGAAGGTCCCCAAGAACACAGTAGCCTCCATCATTCTTAAATGGAATAAGTTTTTGGAACCACCAAGACTCTTCCTAGAGCTGGCTGCCTAGCCAAACTGAGCAATCGGGAGAGAAGGGCGGGGAGGTAACAGAGCTCCAGGGTTCCTCTGTGGAGATGGTTGTCCTTCTGGAAGGTTCTCCAATCTCTGCAGCACTCCACCAATCAGGCCAATATGGTTGCCAGACAGAATCCACTCCTCAGTAAAAGGCACATGACAGCCCACTTAGAGTTTGCCAAAAGGCGCCTAAAAACTCTCAGACCATGAGGAACAATCATGCTGTGGGGATGTTTTTCAGTGGCAGCGACTGGGAGACTAGTCAGGATCGAGGCAAAGATGAATGGAGTGATCCCTGATGAAAACCTGCTCCAGAGCGCTCAACGACCTTAAGCACACAGCCAAGAAAACGCAGGAGGGGCTTCGGGACAATTCTCAATGTCGTTGAGTGGCCCAACCAGAGCCTGGACTTGAATCCGATCAAACATCACTGGAGAGACCTGAAAATACCTGAGCAGCAACGCTCCCCATCCAACCAGACAGAGCTTGAGAGGATCTGCAGAGAAGAATAGGAGAAACTCCCCAAATACAGGTGTGCCAAGCTTGTAGCGTCATACCCCAGGCTGTAATCACTGCCGAAGGTGCTTCAACAAAGTACTGAGTAAATTATCTGAATACATTATCTGAATGTAAATGTGATATTTCAGCTTTAGATTGATTTAAATAAGTAAAAATGTCTAAACCTCTTTTTGCTTCGTCATTGTGTGTAGATTTAGGGGAGGGGGGGGAGAAATTCAATATGTGGAAAAAGTCAAACGGTCTGAATACTTTCTGAAGGCACTGTATATGTCTATTAGCAGGGTTTCCCATCCCTCTCCTAGGACCCCCCCCCCCCCAACATTTAACATTTTAGCTTTAACTCTAAACTGGCACACCTGATTTCAAATTATTTAAACTAATCACCAAGCCATTTGGCTCATAATTACCTCAACTTTACAAAGCACTGGTGGTGATTTATATAATTATTTATCATTTTATTAACTCGTTTGTTTTTGGGATGAACAACTGACTGAGGACTGTGTGGCGGGGCATTCGTGAGGTTGAGTCCGTTTCTGCGGTAACGGGGACTCTTAATGTGATTTGTTGCTCCTTGCTGAAATTGAGAATGTTCATTCAAATGATGTTAGAACTGATGTGGTGCTTGCAATGGAATGCCATTTTTTTTGTCTTGTTAAGTGAGTCTAATCAACAAATCACAGCATATATTGATGTGTACATATATTGATCCTGCTTTTACTTCATACTTTGCTGCTGTGGGCAGAGCCGGAAGAAGAACTGTGACATCCCACTCCCTCATTTTCTTCAGTTTAAATGGAAATCAATGAACAAAGTAGACCCCCAGCTGCTATCGAATTAGTGTCTATTGGAGAGCCACCGCCCTTACGTTTACCATTTTTCTCTCCAATGGTAAACGGCCTGAGTATATGGGTACACTCGCAATGGCTGCCAGTCAACCCATTATGCCGTCGTTGATTTGAATGGGGACGGCCATGCTATTCGTTCTATTTCTATGGTTGCACACGCAGTCAGGAGCGCACATTTCTGTGTTTTTGTTGTTGTTGCTATTTGAACGGTTATTACGGTGAACTCTGTCATTTGGCTGGCCAATTACGGTCATCCAAAATGCCATGACGGTCACAGCCCTACTTTAAACTCTACCTTTTCATTTTGACTGGGCTATTATGTCCGGGGCGAAAAACTCTTATGTCGACAACACAGTGCACCAAAAAAAAAAAAAAAGAGATTGTCCTTGCTATCACTCAAGACATACTATCCCGACATCACTCGTACTGCACACAGTTGTCTTGATTGTATAATGTACTGCCTGTACAGTATACGGCCTCCTTGTCAGTCTCTGCATGTGTTGCGCAACTGGCATGAATTAAACAAACGTGTTATCCCAGTTGATTTCTCCCACGGCCGCTGCTGTGTTGTGTAATTATTCATGTGCGCGAGAACTGCTGCTCGGTGTGGGAGTTCAGGATCTCTAAAGATGTGGTGTGTATTGACACACTAGATGTGTGTTCTGTTCATGTCCATTTTCAGTAAAAGTCAGGCCTTGGCTTTGTTACTATGCTCATACTCATTTTATTCAGGGCTATGTTGTGTTCAGTACAGATTAGTTTAACTCAGACCAGTCACCTGTATTTGCACAAGTCACCCATCTTTGCACATAATACCACTTTATACCTAAGCAAGTTAAACATGTCTTTGTGTCATAGACTGCACAACTGCAGCACACCCACACACAAAGACAGAATGAAATGGCCTAGCGCAGGAAATGTATTGTCTAAATGGGCTTGATTCAATCGGGGCCTGCTGACTTGGTGACCGGCCAATCAGATTTAGATGAGATTGAAGCCATTAGGCATTTTAATTGGAGGCCAGTTCCATCATGGGCTGAGCCAGTGAATCGGATCTGCACTCTGCAGCAGTGACCTCACCAACTTGATCCAGTTAGCCTTGCTAGCTATCATCTATCAAACTAATACTTTATCTAGTCAAGAAGAGTACACAAAACATTAGGAACACCTTCCTAATATTGAATTGCACCAGCGTTTCTGCTACTCCAGAGTCCAATGGCGGCAAGCTTTCCATCACCCCTCCCGACGCTTGTGTGTGCGACTGCTCGGCTACGGAAACCCATTTCATGAATCTCCCGACGAACAGTTCTTGTGCTGACGTTGTAGTTAGGAACTCAGTTTAGAGTTTCTTAACCCGAGGACAGAAAATGACACTTTTTATTTTTTATCTTGTGTGGCCTACCACTTTGCGGCTGAGCTGTTGTTGCTCCTAGACGTTGCCACGTCATAATAACAGCACTACTATATATATAGTGTATAACCAATGTTCAGTGCCGCTCTTCGGACCTTGTTGAAGACCGAATGAGTTCGAAACCCCTGAGCTCGACCTTGCTGGAAGGCCAGCAGAACCAGTTAGACTTGTGGTCTCCAACCTTTTTTTGTATAGCTTTCAAATAGGCACGTTCTTCTCTTCTCTACCCTGCAACTCTTCCCCGGGTCCTTTGTGTACAAGATATGTGTTTTCTGGAAACAAGGGCAGGAAGTACTGCTGAATGATTAACCAAAATGTTTATTTTTCAGTTCAATGATTTAAATTCCATTTTGTTATTTTTTTGTTGTTGTCTGTGTGCTCAATGCCCAGTTTCTCCAGAGATTAATCAGATCAAGCCCGAACTTTGCAATGTAGTAGGGAGTTGTAGTTTCCACCAGGCCAATATTCTACATAGTTTAGTGCAATTGTTTTCATAAGTAACTACAGTGACCACAATCCATTGCGCGCCTACTTGTCTGGTCCGTGTGTGGCAGACGCAGAGAGGGAGAGAAGAGACTAAAGACATGAGATCGAGAAGGATAGAGAAGTTGCATCAAGGTGTCTCTACATGAAAATACTTGATCTAGGAGGTTGATAGTTGGTATTCAGCAGTCATAAATGTAGGCCTTGTTTAGAAGAACTACAGAAATAGCGATTTTTGTCAGATGGCATAAGCAGCAGCTCTGTAGAGATGAATTATAAAGTCACCTAATCATTACACAACTGAAATGTTTTATTAAAGTTATGTGAATAAATTATGGTTAGTAATTGATTGTATTAATGATTTTATTCTGGGTTACAGAAAACCGTGATTTTTTTTTTTTTCTTCCATAACCGAACCGACTTCAAATAGGAAGTGTGTCATTTTTTGCAAAGCTTTGTGATTGGTTCACTCGAGTGAGCCTTGCGCGTCAGTCACAGCACGTAAGAGCGTAGTGCCAATGCCACCTTTTTAGGATTACCACTATGTTTTCACAGAGACGCGGGCAGAGTTTAAAAAAGAAAGAAAATACCACAATCATAACTAGCTCACTAGGTGGGTTTAACTGTACCATGATTTTTACTCCCCTTTCACCTTTCAGATATAAAGAAAAGGCGGTATAAAGAATAAGGTAAAGATTGCGGGGTTTCGTCGAGCTATAACTGGTTCCATTCCATCTCCAGAAAGCACAAGAAAGAGGATTTTATACACTCACCATCTCCGATTTGTTTTCAGATGTTTCTGTAGTTAGAAACCGAGAAGGTTTAGCCTTCCTGGTACAATATTTGGCTGAAAGATGATCTGAGAAATGAAGCTAATTGATTGCACCCACATTTCATTGTTTAGCTTCATTTCTCAGTATCTGTTTAACTACGGAAACTATTTCATGCCTTGCTGAAATGAAACGGAACGACCCAGGAGTCCAGTACAAATGCAGCTTCCTTACAAAATGTCTGCTTCCTCCCTTTGTGCCTCGATCGATAACAGGAACTGAGATCCTAATTACCGTGGCAGATATTGCAGCATTCTAACACAAGATGGCATCAGAAGGGCTACTTTATTTTTTTATTTTACCTTTATTTAACTAGTCAAGTCAGTTAAGAACAAATTCTTATTTTCAAAGACTGCCTAGGAACAGTGGGTTAACTGCCTGTTCAGGGGCAGAACGACAGATTTGTACCTTGTCGGCTCGAGGATTTGAACTTGCAACCTTCCGGTTACTAGTCCAACGCTCTAACCACTAGGCCACCCTGCCGCCCCTAATACTCCACTATAGGTGGAGTACTGTGGATTCATAAATCCTTTGGATGCTATGGTGGATCTCGCAGCATCCTACACACTAGCTAGCACAATAAAGGGCCACAGCAAGAGAAAGAGTAGCTTAGCATAGCGTTAGTGTAGCCTCAGGCGGTAGAGCTGTTCCATAGATTCCATTAGCCTAGCTACGCTATCTCTGGTGGCTGTTCCCCCTCACAGTGAGACCCCCAGTTGGGATACAGCCTGCAGCAGACTTATTCCATCACTTCACTGTGACAGTAATTAAAGCTTTGATTCTCTCTCTACCTCCCTCCCCCCTAACTCTTTCAGGTTTTTTTTCTACTTTGTCGTTCTGCATGTCGCTCCCTTTGGAAAGAGATCAGTGTCATCTGTTGAAAAAAAGATTGCTTTTGGTTAAAATTATGATTTACAGTACTGTTGCTAAATGGCACAGGGTTGCTTGGCAGGCATTTTGCTTGAGTGAACAAAACTATGTTTTGACTTCTGATGTCAATTAGAAACAGTGGGCCATCACCGACGATGAGAAATGAGAACGAATGGGGCTGGCACACTTAATTATTGCTCCAGAAATGTGTTTGATGTGCACACGCTATCTGAGCTAAAACATGTTGTCATATTGCCAGGTCGGTCAGATCAGTTAAGCCCAGCTAGACATGCGAGGATAGACATTGATTCATATTTCTGGCATCAGACACCGTCTGACGTAAAAGCATCAACAGTGTTCTGAGTTCTGTGACGAGTGGCGTTGCACATATTTTCGTAACCCCCAATGTTTTTTTTTTTGCGCAAGCGGATTCAGTGGGGATTATCCGGGTCATTGAAAAGACTTGTCAGTTCTTTCTCCCACATGGGGCTTTTGAATAAAAAATAAGATGTCACAATCTGAATCAATGTGTCTTTATTCACTATTCGTTGCTTGTAAATTGCTTGTAAAAACACAAGTCTTTGTACGCGTTAGGGAAACCATCAGGTTAGAACAGGTCTCTAAAGAACTGCCCTCACCCAGCGCAAACACAAGGCCTCTCAAACGAAACGCATTAGATAGAGTCCAATTCACAGTCCGTAGCCTTTTGAAACGAGGCAGTGTCGTGAACCACACAGGTGTGCTATTGAGATTCGCCCCTTTTTCTGAATGGTTCGAGAGGGGGGAAATATAAAGCCGGGGAGTGTTTGGCTGAAGTTTGAACTTGCCCACGGAGTTATCTTTGCTGCACACACAGCCCTGGCCCAACAGGTGTTGCCATTCCAAGGATGTGTCATATTAGAGGGAAGTGTGTGCGTCAGTGCATGCGTACATGTCTGTGTGTGCGTGTGTGCACATGTCTGTGTGGGCTGTGTATACTACATGTGTGGGCTGTGTATACTACACGTGTACATCTGTGTGGACTGTGTATACTACACGTGTACGTCTGAGTAGCTCGAGTGGCTCACAGCTTGCTTACCCATCACCCATACTCCCATATAGGGTGTATGCAGGGTAAGTCTCTCCTAATAGTCTTTCCTCCCTCCAAACCCTCTGTTGTAACTCTCTCTCCCCCGTGTCAAACGCTCTCCCTCATATTCTCATAAATGAACAGTAGCCCGTGTTGCCCTCGTTCCCCTGGCAGTGAGTATGCCGCAGGTTGAGTTAGAATAGAACAACGTCCGCTGTAATAGGCCACCATGAATGAGCTGTAGCACCATACAGCTGTACGTCTTGACTGTGTCTTCCCTTCCAGCAGCAGCAGAGAAGAGATCAAAAGAGCCCTGTTACAGCGCCCGCTCCCTTCTCCAATCATCTTCCTCCCGTTCCCTCTCCTCTCCTCTGTTTCTGGGTTGGCACAGTGCTACAGGGGCATGTGGGATAGGACTCGTACGAGCAAGGAGAAGGGGGGTAGAGGGAGAGAAGGAGAGGGGAGAAAGTGAGATATAAGGGATTGAGCCTTAAGAGAGAGAGGGAGTGGAGCTCTGATGAGACTGTGGAAGGGGGGGTTCCAATTATAGGGGGTTGTTTTTAATGTAGTCCAATTCACTCTTATACAGTGCATTCGAAAAGTATTAAGACCCCTAGACTTTTTCCACATTTTGTTACGTTACAGCCTTATTCTAACACTTATTACGTTTTTATTTTTTTAGTCTACACACAATACCCCATAATGACAAAGCAAAAACAGGTTTTTGGGATGTTGCTAACATATTAAAAACTAAAAACTGAAATATTACATTTACGTAAGTATTCAGACCCTTTACTCAGTACTTTGTTGAAGCACCTTTGGTAGTGATTACAGTCCTCTTGGGTATGACACTACACACCTGTATTTGGGGAGTTTCTCCCATTCGTCCCTGAAGATCCTCTCAAGCTCTGTCAGGTCGCTGCACAGTTATTTTCAGGTTTCTTCTGAGATGTTTCTTCCATTTAAGAATGATGGAGGCCACTGTGTTCTTGAGGACCTTCAATGCTGCAGAAATGTTTTGGTACCTTTCCCCAGATCTGTGACTCGACACAAGCCTGTCTCAGATTTGTACGGACAATTCCTTCGTCCTCATGGTTTGGGCTTTTGATCTGACATGCACTGTCAACTGTGGGACCTTATATAGACAGGTATGTGTCTTTCCAAATCATGTCCAATCAATTAAATTTACCACACGTGGACTCCAATCAAGTTGTAGAAACATTGGAAACAGGATTCACCTGTGCTCAATGTTGAGTGTCATAGCAAAGGGTCTGAATACTTATGTAAATAAGGTATTTATTTTTCTTTTCTTTTTTTTCATAAATTTGCAAAACTGTTTAAAAATCAGTTTTCTCTTTGTCATTATGGGGTATTGTGTGTAGATTGATGAGGGAAAAAATAATTGTATCATTTTTAGAAGGCTCTAACGTAACAAAATGTGGAAAAGTCCAGTGGTCTGAATACTTTCCGAATGAACTGGAAGTCCACTTTGTGACCAACTAGAACCTTTGCTTGCCTTTCCTTTGAGACTCTATGGCTTTTTGATAGACCCCTTTATCATGTTATTGTATACAATTAAGGACCCCCCCCTCCTTGCCCCATCACCTCTCACCGTTTAACCCGGCCCAGCACCTTGTAAACAAAAAAGCTTGGAATGTCTTTGGAGGGTTGACTTTCATCGCGCCATAAAGCACTTTAACAAGCCAAGTCTGTTTTTGTCTGTGCCTTTACTACTTCCTAGTACTTTATCCTAGTGAACACAAACCATTTTTAAACACCGGGTCCCTCGCAATGGCTTTTCTGACCCCCGAGGCAGAGCAGTGTCAGTAATATCTCCTGTCACATTGGAGTCCTGCACATTCAGTCACAGGATGCATCCCTGTTTTGAGGCTAATGGCTATTCCGGACTGAGAGACACGTGTGTCATATGCTTTGCTCACTGGCACTGCATCCGTCCCCCTGATGTGGATCTATTTGGATCAATAAATATTTTGGGTGGATCGATATATTTAAAAAAAATCATATTTTGGGTGGATTGATTTATTATTATTGTTGCTCCTTAATTATTATTATTATTATTATTCTATGTTATTTTTCTATTTTTAAATGTTTTACTTCAGTTTTTTATTTTTGTAAATACTTAACTTGTTTTTCTTATCTGCGTTGTTGGTTAATTAAGGGCTTGAGTTTGAGTTTATTTTATTTTTACAGGGACAGTGCACATTAACTTCTAGCGTCGAGCAATCCCGTATCCGGGAGCGTAATTATAGCCTCAAGCTCATTACCATAACGCAACATTAACTATTCATGAAAATCGCAAATGAAATGAAGGAAATATATTCACTCACAAGCTTAGCCTTTTGTTAACAACACTGTCATCTCAGATTTTCAAAATATGCTTTTCAACCATAGCTACACAATCATTTGTGTAAGAGTATTGATAGCTAGCATAGCATTAAGCCTAGCGTTCAGCAGGCAACATTTTCACAAAAACAAGAAAAGCATTCAAATAAAATAATTTACCTTTGAAGAACTTCGGATGTTTTCAATGAGGACTCAGTTAGATAGCAAATGTTCAGTTTTTCCAAAAAGATTACTTGAGTAGGAGAAATCGCTCCGTTTTGTTCATCACGGGGCGGCAGGGTAGCCTAGTGGTTAGAGCATTGGACTAGTAATCGGAAGGTTGCAAGTTCAAACCCCCGAGCTGATAAGGTACAAATCTGTCGTTCTGCCCCTGAACAGGGGCGTCATTGAAAATAAGAATTTGTTCTTAACTGACTTGCCTGGTTAAATAAAGGTTAAAAAAAAAAAAAAATTAAAAATCATGTTTGGCTAAGAAAAAAATCAGAAAATGCAGTCTCTACAACGCTGAACTTTTACCAAATTAACTCCATAATATCGACAAACATGGCAATTAGAATCAATCCTCAAGGTGTTTTTCACATATCTATTCGATGATAAATTATTCGTGGCAGCTGTGTTTCTCCTCGAAGCAAACGTAAAATACACACAGCTGGAGATTACGCAATAATTGCAACGGAGGACACCAAGCGGCCACCTGGTAGATGTCGTCTCTCAAGGTCAATCTTCCAATGATTTGCCTACAAATACGTCACAATGCTGTCGACACCTTGGGGAAACGACAAAGTCTAAGCTCATTCGTGACCCATACACAGCCATATAAGGAGACATTAGAACACAGCGCATTCAAACTCTGGGGCACTTCCTGTATGAAATTTCATCTTGGTTTCGCCTGTAGCATTAGTTCTGTGGCACTCACAGACAATATCTTTGCCGTTTTGGAAATGTCAGTGTTTTCTTTCCAAAGCTGTCAATTATATGCATAGTCAAGCATCTTTTCGTGACAAAATATCTTGTTTAAAATGGGAACGTTTTTTTATCCATAAATTAAAAGAGCGCCCCCTATATCCAAGAAGTTAATCAACGTTTCAGTAAAAGTGCCGGTTTTAGCCAGCCGGCTAATTTTCAACCGCAGTCCCTGGGCAGGTCATTAAAAACAATTACAATATAGACAATCATTGAGCAGTGAGCATACGCAGAGCAACATAGGACAAGCAAGACATAGCATACAGACAGAGCAACAGGACAAGCAAGACGTAGCATACAGACAGAGCAACATAGGACAAGCAAGACGTAGCATACAGACAGAGCAACATAGGACAAGCAAGACGTATCATACAGACAGAGCAACATAGGACAAGCAAGACGTAGCATACAGACAGAGCAACATAGGACAAGCAAGACGTAGCATACAGACAGAGCAACATAGGACAAGCAAGACGTAGCATACAGACAGAGCAACATAGGACAAGCAAGACGTAGCATACAGACAGAGCAACATAGGACAAGCAAGACGTAGCATACAGACAGAGCAACATAGGACAAGCAAGACATACAGACAGAGCAACATAGGACAAGCAAGACGTAGCATACAGACAGAGCAACATAGGACAAGCAAGACGTAGCATACAGACAGAGCAACATAGGACAAGCAAGACGTAGCATACAGACAGAGCAACATAGGACAAGCAAGACGTAGCATACAGACAGAGCAACATAGGACAAGCAAGACGTAGCATACAGACAGAGCAACATAGGACAAGCAAGACGTAGCATACAGACAGAGCAACAGGACAAGCAAGACGAGCATACAGACAGAGCAACATAGGACAAGCAAGACGTAGCATACAGACAGAGCAACATAGGACAAGCAAGACGTAGCATACAGACAGAGCAACAGGACAAGCAAGACGTAGCATACAGACAGAGCAACATAGGACAAGCAAGACGTAGCATACAGACAGAGCGACATAGGACAAGCAAGACGTAGCATACAGACAGAGCGACATAGGACAAGCAAGACGTAGCATACAGACAGAGCGACATAGGACAAGCAAGACGTAGCATACAGACAGAGCGACATAGGACAAGCAAGACGTAGCATACAGACAGAGCGACATAGGACAAGCAAGACGTAGCATACAGACAGAGCGACATAGGACAAGCAAGACGTAGCATACAGACAGAGCGACATAGGACAAGCAAGACGTAGCATACAGACAGAGCGACATAGGACAAGCAAGACGTAGCATACAGACAGAGCGACATAGGACAAGCAAGACGTAGCATACAGACAGAGCGACATAGGACAAGCAAGACGTAGCATACAGACAGAGCGACATAGGACAAGCAAGACGTAGCATACAGACAGAGCGACAAAGGATAAGCAAGACGTAGCGTACAGACAGAGCAACATAGGACAAAAAGCAGCAAGTAAGTAAGCATTTCACTGTAAGGTGAGCACCTGTTGTATTCAGCGCATGTGACAAATAAAATGTGAATTTATTTGGATTTGGGCGTGGATCTATGTCATTGTGTGTACTTGTATGGTTTGACCCTAATGTGTAGTAAGTACAGGGATCCAGTTGTTTTTTTCAGCACAGCATTCTATTTTGCTCCTTTGTACCAATTCCCTCCTTGCCTGTGCAATTACAAATCCATGCGATTCTAAATACCCAGTTTGACGCTGTTTGTGATGTGTGTGTGTGTGTGTGTGCGCATTTTTTTTAGGATTACGTGAGCGATTGACACCGCGAGTGTGCTGTTAGGATCTGAGTCGGCTCTGTGTGTGTATGTTGGTTTTGGGATTACATGTGGTACGTGTTACAGTAGCCAGTCGTAATGTCACGTCGGAGCTGTGCACTGGTAGCCCCGATGTAAAAATAGGCTGCGCTGCTGAAACAAACGGGGCTGCACCCAGAGTATTGGTCCCTCCATAGAGAGTTGGAAAGAGACTCTCCATAGAGGTAGACAGACGGAGACATTTCAGACAGAGATATTTCAGAAGGACACATTTCAGACAGACGGAGATATTTCAGACAGACAGCTGGACACGTTTCTGACAGACAGGAAATCCTGACTATTTACAGGAAGGGAAAAAAAGAGAGGAGAAGAGTCTCAGATGAAGGAAATCCGGGTTCTTCCTTCGCTCCCCAAAAGTTTCTCCGTTTCCTCCTTCCCCGCTAGACGGAGATAAGACGACAAGAAGCTGAGGCCTCTTATTAAATCAACTTGAGTAAATCCACCATTCCAACCGCTCGCTAATTCAACTTCCATCTCTCTTCCCCAGCGGTTTGGGTAACACAATACCAAGCTATGGAGGAAAGAGATTGACCGATAACTCCTCTGCCTGCCATTTTGGCTTTAGCCATGCGACCGTTGCTAAGTGAGTTAATGGAAATCAGACTTCCTGTTAAAAGTATAGGTTATTTATATGTAGGTTCGGAAACGGACAAAGTGGAGGTATTAGTGTAATGCCAATAAATCTGGCCAGTCTCGTAAACTTTGAAACTGTCCTGTTATTGAGTGAGCTCACCTTTTAGAGAAAGATATTCTATACAAAAACACAAGTAGGTGGGCACCCATTGAAATGAGTGGATTTGGCTATTTCAGCCACACCCATTGCTGACAGGTTTATAAAATCAAGCACACACAGATCGAGCAATCTCCATAGACACAAATTTGCAGTAGAATGACCTTACTGAATAGCTCAGTGACTGTCAACGTGGCATCGTCATAGGATGCCACCTTTCCAACAAGTCAGTTTGTCGATTTTTCTTCCCTGTTAGAGCTGCCTCGGTCAATTGTGAGTGATGTTATTGGGAAGTGGGAAACGTCTCGGAGCAACAACGGCTCAGCCGCGAAGTGGTAGGCCACACATGCTCACAGAACAGGACCGCTAAAGTGCTGAAGCGCGTAAAAATCGTCTGTCCTCGGTTGCAACACTCACTACCAAGTTCCAAATTGCCTCTGAAAGCAACGTCAGCACAATAACTGTTTGTTGGGCGCTTCAGAAAATTGGTCTCCATGGCCGAGCAGCCGCATGCATGCCTAAGATCACCGTGCACAATGCCAAGTGTCGCATGGGGTGGTGTGGACTCTGGCGCCGTGGAAACGCTTTCTCTGGAGTGATGAATCACGCTTCACCATCTGGCAGTCCGACGGACGAATCTGGGTATGGCGGATACGCTACCTGCCCCAAAGTATAGTGCCACCTGTAAAGTTTGGTGGAGGAGGAATAATGGTCTGGGGCTGTTTTTCATGATTAGTTATTAATGCCCATGATTTTGGAATGAGATGGTCGACGAGCAGGTGGCCACATACTTTTGGTCATGTACTGTTATTCCTTCTGAATCAAGAAATAAATTGCCAAACTCACAGCCCTGGTTAATAATAGTATGCCATCTCCAAATCGCCACACTTCCATCCCTGGATATTAAGGATGCATGGCGGAACACCACACCTCAGGTTAACGCTGTGGACTCATCATATGCTTAACCCTATGGGGCCTATTGAAACAGTGTTTTGTAACCCCTTCCCTATTGAACATCACATCACATTTTGTAATTTCAAGTCATTTTATTCAGGATTTAGCCCAATAATATACCTTTTGGGGTGATTTCTTCGTTACCAATTTGTCTCTTGGTGTAAAGTCCCTCGATGCTACCTGCTACTTCATAGTCATAACCAACACAATCACAGCTCCACCTACCCAAGCTAGCATCTACCTTTCATCACTCAACCGCCTCAGCTATTGTATCAATGTTTGTGTTACATTCCTGGCCCATGTAAAAACCACTGTTTGCTGTGTTGACGCAGACAAGCCAAGGCTCTCTACAATGAAAGCTGGTGTTACGGTCTATTCTGCATTCCAAATGGCACCTTTTCCCCTATATAGTGTACTACTTTTGACCAGGTTGTGTGTTTCAGGGAATAAGGTGCCGTTTGAGACACACCCTGCAACTTCTATTGTAATCAGATGGTGTTTTTGTTCTTTTGGGGCCGTCTGAGTTCAGATCAGTCCGGCTGCAGGTATCAGTGCCTGGTCTGCTGGACTGACTTTGGCACGGACAGCCGCTCTTTCACATCCAGAATAAGCAGTTTTCCAGAGCAGAGAGCTCTCTCCCTCTTTCTCTCTTTCTTTCCTGCTCTCCCCCTCTTCCTCTCACTCACACACTGTGACACAGTATGCATGTCACGCAACACAAATTCTGACCCGTAACTTTTCTGGCTCTTTTTCACATGACCAACTCTCTCACACAGACACGTGCTAGAGCGCGCACACTTGAATTCGCAAATCTTTTAGCAATTCATAAATCGCTCGGAGCCTCTCTCCTCGCATATGTAAATGCGCGCGCGTGCACACACACCGCTGACTTTGCTTCAGTAGATCTCCTGGTGGAATGTTCTTCACAAGCTAAGGTTAGAACCACTGCGCCGTCTTACCATCAGCAGCGTAGCTTTGGGTAATTAAATCACCATTTACCATTCCTTTAGTAATATTTTAGGGGGGAATTTATGCATTTGCGTTTCCGACCTTACATTTCAAAGCATTTATGCACAACTCTATATATTTACACACACACACATATTTATATATATAAATATATACAGTGGGGCAAAAAAGTATTTAGTCAGCCACCAATTGTGCAAGTTCTCCCACTTACAAAGATGAGAGAGGCCTGTAATTTTCATCATAGGTACACTTCAACTATGACAGACCCACTGTATATATTTATTTATATATTTATTCATAGAGAGAGAATGGCAAGAGTGTGCAAAGCTGTCATCAAGGCAAAGGTTGGCTACTTTGTAGAATCTCCAATATATTTGGATTTGTTTAACACTTTTTTTGGTTACGACATGATTCCATGTGTTTACATAGGAATAACATAGGAATAATAATGTATGTGTGTGTGTATATAGGGTTGTGCATGACTACTTTGAAATATACAAATATATATATGTGTGTGTAAATATATAGGGTTGTGCATGACTACTTTGAAATATACAAATATATATATGTGTGTGTAAATATATAGGGTTGTGCATGACTACTTTGAAATATACAAATATATATATGTGTGTGTAAATATATAGGGTTGTGCATGACTACTTTGAAATATACAAATATATATATATGTGTGTGTAAATATATAGGGTTGTGCATGACTACTTTGAAATATACAAATATACAAATATATATATGTGTGTGTAAATATATAGGGTTGTGCATAACTACTTTGAAATATACAAATATATATATATATAGGGTGTGTGTAAATATATAGGGTTGTGCATAACTACTTTGAAATATACAAATATATATTTATGTGTGTGTAAATATATAGGGTTGTGCATGACTACTTTGAAATATACAAATATATATATATGTGTGTAAATATATAGGGTTGTGCATGACTACTTTGAAATATACAAATATATATATGTGTGTGTAAATATATAGGGTTGTGCATAAATGCTTTGAAATATACACACACACACAGTACCAGTCAAAAGTTTAGACACACCTATTCATTCAAGGGTTTTTCTTTACTATTCCTATGTTCTACATTGTAGAATAATAGTGAAGACATCAAAACTATGAAATAACACATGGAATCATGTCGTAACCAAAAAAAGTGTTAAACAAATCAAAATATATTTGAGATTCTTCAAAGTAGCCAACCTTTGCCTTGATGACAGCTTTGCACACTCTTGCCGTTCTCTCAACCACTTGTTGGGTTGCTACATGATCCCATCGGTGTTATTTCAATGTACAATGTAGAAAATAGTAAAAATAAAGAAAAACCCTTGAATGAGTAGGTGTCCAAACTTTTTTGACTGGTACTGTGTGTGTGTGTATAAATCTATGTTTTAATTTAAAGTGTGCAACTTTTTAAAACCAAGATAAATCACTATAGAGCTCTCTACTAAGTTGAAATGGGTGAGGAATGACTTGGAGTACCGTGCCAATTGTAAAACTTCTAGGTCATGATAAGACTTCAGAGGGAACCATTTAGGGAGCTTGGGATTTGAGGTGTGGACTTCAGGAAATAGGTGCAGGGCTCTCAAATGGCAACTCTTCCTTTTATATAGAGTAATGATGCACTATGTAGGGAATAGAGTGCCATGTGGTACACAGCCCAGGTCCATTAATGTAGATATAGCCCTATACAGTATGTATGGAGGCTAGCCAGAACTGCTGAAACAAAAGTATTGCAGAAAATCTAATTCAATTAATAGAAAATGATGCTGTGACTTGTAGCACCATATTTATTATAGAATCATCAACTGGACTGATGGTTAGATATAGGATAAGGAACCATGGGAAAACGTATGCATATGGCAAATCAAATCAAACTTTATACAACACGTGTAGTAGACCTTACCGTGAAATGCTTACTTATGATCCCTTAACCAAGAGTGCAGTTCAAGAAAGGGTTAAGAATTGTTTTACCAATAAAACCAATGTAATCAAGAAAAAAAGTAACAAAGTAAAATAACAATAACGATACTATATACATGGGGTACAGGTGAGTTGAGGTAATTTGCACATGTAGGAAGGGGTGAAGTGACGATGGATAGATAATAAGTAGCAGCAGTGAAAAAACAAAGGGGGGTGTCAATGTACATAGTATGGTGGCCATTTGATTAATTGTTCAGCAGGTTTATGGCTTGAGGGTAGAAGCCGTTAAGGAGCCTTTTGGTCCTAGACTTGGCGCTCCGGTACCGCTTGCCGTGCGGTAGCAGAGAAAACAGTCTAAGACTTGGGTGACTGGAGTCTCTGATAATTTTTTGGGCTTTCCTCTGACACCGCCAAGTATATAGGTCCTGGATGGCAGGAAGCTTGGCCCCAGTGATGTACTGGGCTATACGTACTACCCTCTCTAGCGCCTTACGGTCAGATGCCGAGCAGTTTCCATACCAGGCAGTGATGCAACCAGTGAGGATGCTCTCGTTGGTGCAGCTGTTTAACTTTTTGAGGATCTGAGGACCCATGGCAAATCCTTTCAGTCTCCTGAGGGGGAATAGGCTTTGTCGTGCCCTCTTCACGACTGTCTTAGTGTGTTTGGACCATGATAGTTGTTGGTTATGTGGACACCAAGGAACTTGATGCTCTCAACCCACTCCTCTACAGCCTCGTCGATGTTAATGGGGGCCCGGTCTCTGACCTCCCTATAGGCTGTCTCATCATTGTCTGTGATCAGTCCTACCACTGTTGTGTCATCAGCAAACTTAATGATGGTGTTGGAGTCATGTTGGCCACGCAGTTGTGGGTGAACATGGAGTACATAAGGGGGCTGAGCACACACCCCTGAGGGGCCCCTGTGTTGAGGATCAACGTAGTAGATATGTTGTTGCCTAACCAATACCACCTGGGTGCGGCCCATCAGGGAGTCCAGGATCCAGTTGCAGAGGGAGGTGTTTAGTCCTAGGGTCCATAGCTTCGTGATGAGCTTTGTGGGCACCATGGTGTTGAACGCTGAGCTGTAGTCAATGAACAACATTCTTGCGTAGGTGTTCCTTTTGTCCAGGTGGGAAAGGGCAGTGTGGCGTGTGATTGAGATTGCGTCATCTGTGGATCTGTTAGAGCGGTATGCAAATGTTGATTATTTATTTTCTATTAAAAATTTTAAAAAATGAAACCTTTATTTACCAAGGCAAGTCAGTTAAGACTGGTGTAGTAGGATTCAATCTTAATCCTGTATTGACACTTTGCTTGTTTGATTGTTCGTCTGATGGCAGAGCGGGATTAGCATCCGGATTAGTGTCCCGCTCCTTGAAAGCGGCAGCTCTAGTCTTTAGCTCAATGCGGATGTTGCCTGTAATCCATGGCTTCTGGTTATGATATGTACGTACGGTCACTGTGGGGATGACGTCGTCAATGCACTTATTGATAAAGTTGATGACTGAGGTGGTATACTCCTCAATGCCATTGAATGAATCCCGGAACATATTCCAGTCTGCTAGCAAAACAGTGGTGTAGCGTAGCATTTGACCACTTCCGTATTGAGTGAGTCACTGGTATTTCCTGCTTTAGTTTTTGGTTGTCAGCAGGATATAATTAAGGTCAGATTTGCCAAATGGAGGGCGAGGGAGAGCTTTGTATGCATCTGTGTTTGTAGTAAAGGTGGTCTAGTGTATTTTTTTTTTCTCCGGTTGCACATGTGACATGCTGGTAGAAATGAGGTCAAAGGGATTTAAGTTTGCCTGCATTAAAGTCCCCGCCCACTAGGAGCACCGCATCTGGATGAGCATTTTCTTGTTTGCTTATGGCCTTATACACATGCATACGCACGCACTGGTACCAACATGAACCAAGAGGGACGTTTAACAGTGCAACTTCTTCAACCATAAATGAGTTACTTATCTTACTGTATGTCGTTCTGTTATTTAACCCATCAATGTGAAGAATTCCATTGCACGAGGCCAGTCACGTTACTGAACACACACTACAGACTCCATCTGCATGGCAACAGTCTTGTCAACCCCGATGTCGTAAAGCCATCAGGGCCCGTAATGAGATTAGGCATAATCTCATCGATTTAAACTGTATAATGATTTATGGGCCTTTGTGTGTTTATGTTGGTATTTGGGGGATTGTGTGTGTTTTATGTGTCTCTCTCTCTCTCTCTCTCTCTCTCTCTCTGTCTCTCTGTGTGTGTGTGTGTGTGTGTTTGTGTGTGCGCTCTGGCACTTACGTGTGTGTGACGCCTCTGTCATACAGTACACACGCGCACACTGGAAAGAGGCCCCGTGTTCAACAGCAGAGTCTCTCAGGATTAACACTTCAAAATAGTGAAGTAGGCTCTTCCCAACAGGCATTGGGCATGTGAAATGGTTCACTAGATTATTAACGTTCTGTGTCAGTCACACTTTGTAACTTGACACGTTATTCTTTCTGTGATTAGACAGAGGCATCACGCACACACACACACGGCGTGTAGCTTGGTTCTTGACTAGAACCAGAGCGGTAAGCGTAACACTAGGCTAACCGCTAACTGCTTGCCCCACTGATGATCGGTAAAGGAACTCACGACTGCAGTCAGGGCTATACTGTACTTATGTCTGGAACAGCACACACAAACCACCCTTCCACACTCTCCCAACTTGGCACACGGCCACAGCCCCTCAGTTCCTGTCAGAGCCAGTTGGGTAATTAACTTTTCATCAGGTAGAGTTAAACCAAGTCTGTAGCCCCCCTCTTCATACTGCAGGCTGACGCTGACAGTCAGAGTGGCTGATGTTGAAAAGAGGCTGGCCGGAGCATTTTATTGGAGCCCCGCAGCGCACAACCCTTTCTGAGCCCAATGGGATCCAGATGTGGCTCTTCAAGCCTGGTGACAATCACAATTTGGGGGCGGGGGGGTGCGGGAGATTCAGGAGTCACTGCCAGACACACACATCCGTGTGTGAGTGGGCGCACACGTTCACATTCAGACACAGACACACGCAGATACTTTAACATATACACTAACACAGGCACACACAAATTCCAACACACAAACATGCAAGCGCACACACATACTCACAGGAGAGAAAACGCTGAAACACACCCACCCATTCATTACAGTGTAGATCTAGTGTGCCCATATGCATTACATACTAGATTGTGTCAGATTAAGTGTTTGTGATACAAGCATGTAGAATTTAGAATGCTAAAGTGATTCATAAGAGGTATTTCAGATCATGTCTTCGCATGGTCTCCGAAACAGGACACTGTTCACTGGTGTCCTAGCTAGCTAGCTACTTCCCTCGCCGTAACGTAACAGGACTGAGTGAAAGCAGTGCTCGGCAGGCCCGGGACGAAGGACACTGCACCGGTGTTCTAGCTAGCTATTTCCCTCGCCATAACGTTAACAGAAGTCCAGACTCTCGTGGTGGCTACCCCATAGTTTATGCTAAGGTAGCCACGCAGAGCGACATACCTATCAATATCACGTCATTCGTCACTATGGGCTGACGGAACTTTGTAACAATGGACCCCGTGCGAATTGGGCAGCCCGTGATAATTGGATAGCCACCCATGCAGAGACATACACATGGTTTTAATGAGTTCATCTGACTCTGGGTAAGTAGTAACGGGGCTTGATTGCCAAAATCTCTCACTATTCCTTTATTACATTTTTTTTGGAGCGGCTGCAACGATTTAGCAGTGACTGCCTGCCGCTGCTAAATTAATGTAGGAGAAATACTATTTCATAACACTCTGCCTACATCACATTAAGCCCTGAGGGTCCCTCTTTCAGACACTGCGTGTTAGCCGCCATCTGTCTGTATTCCAAATGGCACCATATTCCCTTTTAAAGTGCATTACTTTTGACCAGTTTCCATAGGACTGTGGTCAAATGTAGGGCACTATATAGAGAATAGGGTGCCATTTGGGATGCACACTGCCCTAATCAGCGATGGCATTTCACACAAAGGTGATGCTGTGGGATTTTCTAAACAAGTCTGAGTGGAGGTGATGGCTCAGAGCCATTATAATTCTCTCCCACAGCAGGCTTTGATCCAGGATGACATGTTTTCTATGTGGGAGAGTTTCAGAAAAAAAAACTACAGTGGTTCGTCCTTTAAAATTTGCAGCGTTCTGCGGCGCAGCTTGCATGGTGCCGCAGAATTCTATTGCACGTTATTTAAGTGTGAACCACTGGTACCATTTAATACTAGTTAGTGCTAGTTTGACCACCAGAGGGCATCTTTGAGAAGCATTTAATAGCCTTCAATCGTGGCTGTACTAGAGAATTTCAAACCTGTTTTTGTAAGAACATAGTATATGGGACTGATTTTGCTTAATATTATGGTGTTTCTATTCCAAGAAAAACGAAAATCCTCTGGGTTTCCGTTAGGATGGAACAGAAAATATGGCACTATACAATGTGGAGGTCGGGAGTACAGTACTGGGGTATTTAGCTAAAGAATCCCCGTGTCGTGCAGGCACGCGGGAGACCGGGGTTCAATTCCCCGATGGGGAGGAAGGAGTAGGCTGTCCTTGTTAATGAGAATTTGTTCTTAACTAACTTACCTAGTTAAATAAAGGTTACACTAAGAGCATAACATTTCCACACCCTAATTTTCTAATTCTAGTCTAACCAATACCCAAATGGAGATTCCGTGAAAATAAAAATCTCATTGATTTATCAACACCAGTCCCCATGCTTGTCTCAGAGCAGCACGAAACGGTGCAAAATAGTTGTAGGCTATTGCTTCAAATCCAATTGCTTCTAACTTCAATATGCCCTTTAAATAAATAAGACCTACACCACTTTTAACAGCACATTACTCAACACTAGTGAGACTCAAGTCGCCTACAGTTTATCGAAGAAAAAAAAAATCACGTGACTCTCTGCCAATAATTACATATTGAGGATTGGAGGCTATTTCTGTAATTCAGTGATATTTATTCCCATAGTATTTCGTTATGGATCCATAACTAAATTAACATCGGCATTTTGAAAGCGTTTTTATCATTATTTTATTAACAAAAGCATAAAGATGCCATTATTAGTTACATTATTTTAGTTTGAACTTGCAGACACTAAGAACAGTGGGAACGTTTCCCTAGTCAGCTCCGTTATTAGTGCAATGCCCCTTAAAGTGTTGCCAGTGTGGCGGGGTGGGGGTCAACCCCCCACTCAAATAAAAACATTAGTGTAACAACAGTTTTGGTAAGTAATACTGAGGTTGTGCACAATTATACATTTCTATTTAGGTTTATTTCGCCCATTCATTGTCAGTTAGAGACACAGTAGGACCCAAAATCATAATCAGTGCTCGTACTAAACCACAAATGACCTCTAAATCCCGCAGCAAAATCACAAAACCTTTAGTGGAGCGACCACTGTACATCACACCAGATGCATATTCTGTAGTCATCGCTGATGTCATATGTCCAGTAGCTAACTTGAATCTTCCGCAAATAAGAGTAAATGGCCATTGGGAGAGCAACACACACACACACACACACACACACACACACACACACACACACACACACACACACACACACACACACACACACACACACACACACACACACACACACACACACACACACACACACACACACACACACACACACACACACACACACACACACACACACACACACACACACACACACACACACACACACACACACACACACACACACACACACACACACACACACACACACACACTATAACAAGAGAGCGGGGAGGGGGTGAAAAAGTAGGCCCTGTCATTTTCATAGGCTACTGTAAAAGTGATGTTAATACTATCACACAATGAGTGTGTAATGCAAATGAATGTGCTGCACAAATGAATGTGCTCCCCCTACATTCAGGAGGAGATCCGTCTGACTTGTATAATTACGGCCCAATCTCCCAAGTTATCTTGCTTAGCCAAGGTACTAAAAGTATTGCACTGACTGTTGACCAATAGGTTTGAAGCTTTGAAATGTTGTGGCTTTTAAACTCATTTCCTTGCAATTCTATACATTTTGTCATAGGGTGTAAACAAAATGTTGTGGCTTTTAAACTCATTTCCTTGCAATTCTATACATTTTGTCATAGGGTGTAAACAAAATGTTGTGGCTTTTAAACTCAAATTCTATACATTTTGTCATAGGGTGTAAACAAAATGTTGTGGCTTTTAAACTCATTTCCTTGCAATTCTATACATTTTGTCATAGGGTGTAAACAAAATGTTGTGGCTTTTAAACTAATTTCCTTGCAATTCTATACATTTGTCATAGGGTGTAAACAAAATGTTGTGGCTTTTAAACTCATTTCCTTGCAATTCTATACATTTTGTCATAGGGTGTAAACAAAATGTTGTGGCTTTTAAACTCATTTCCTTGCAATTCTATACATTTTGTCATAGGGTGTAAACAAAATGTTGTGGCTTTTAAACTCACCTGCAATTCTATACATTTTGTCATAGGGTGTAAACAAAATGTTGTGGCTTTTAAACTCATTTCCTTGCAATTCTAGAGGCTGAGAAACCTGAATTTAAAAAAAAAATGTTGACATGGGCTAGTTGATCTGGACATTCCTGACAAGTTAGAAATAGCTCTCGGAAATGATGATGCACTACCCAATTTACAAATTGCACCTTGTGCAGTCTACTAGTACAACTTTCAAGAGTAAGTTTAAAGCCGGACTGAGTTCCTTAAAAAAAAAGTTTTTTTAATAATAATTGGGTGGCTGGTCGGGGGACCCCCTCACCCCTCCTACTGACCCCTCCCACACTTTGGGAATCACTGCTCTAACTCACTATCACATGTCTGATGGGCTACATACTCACTCATTGGATAGCTCTGTCATCGAACGGGTACCCGCCTATACATATCTGGGCGTTTGGAATGATAAATATCTGGGCATTTTGGAATTGATAAAGATCTAAAGTTTTATAGAAAACATACCGATGAGCTAGTTAAAAAGCTAAGAATTTAAAGTAGGCTGCTTTTTTTAGAAATAGATTTAGCCTCTCCCTGAACAGCAGGAAGCAGATTGTGCAGTCAACTTTCCTGCCAGTTCTTGACTATGGTGACAGCATTTACCAGAATCTAGTAAAAAGATAACTACCAAGACAGCTATAAATATGTTACATTCCATTTTAAACCATTGGATGCCGTCTACCGTAGCGCCCACAGTTTTAATACTCACTACTGCATCCTGTATCAGAATGTCGGCTGCGCTCAAGTCCTGTAGATCACTTCATTACTCCCTTCTTGTTTACAAAGCTCTGCTCCACAAGCTTTCAACATACCTCATTTCCCTGTTCAAATATACAAATATGAGATAGCATATCCGTTTGCAGGGTTGGTTAACCCTTGAGGTCCTGCTCGTCTCCACAAAGTTTGGTAAATCCGCCTATAGTTTTTAACGCACCGCAGTTAGGGAATACCATAAAAAAACAAATTACACCTGGATTTCCTGGTGCTGATAGGGCAGTTTACTGAAGTGTGCAATTGTTTCAATTGACTCTTAGAACGTGTTGTAATAACCTGATGTAATGTATTTATAGCTGTCTTGGTAGTTATCTTTATGTTGTATGTGTTGGATGGAATTTTTGTCCTCAGGGCACCATTGTAAATGAGACGCTGGTCTCAATTGGGCTTCCCTGAGTAAATAAATAATAAATGATAACCGAGTGAAGCTTGTCTTGTTGTTTTAGTATTCTACACACGGTATTGGTACAACATTCAAAGTTTTTTTTATTTATTTAATTTTTTAGGCCTATCTGAAATGCAGGCATATACACCAACTGTCATTTTGCACAGAAGAAAGCATGTGATGTTGAGAGAAGCCACAGGAAAATGGGTAGCCCAAGATGCGTCACCTCAGAGCATAACCAATAGGCTACATTGGTCATTGACCTTATACCTGTGAAATAACGCAAAGAATAACAGATACCTTTTAAAAGATGCAATGGGGTAAAAGGAAAAGGCCTAAACTATACATTACCATAAAGAATTAGCCAAACAACCAGTAGGCTTACATGAGGGAAAGACAATGAATTCATTATTCTTGCACGGTGGCCAGGGCCATAAAGGTTGTAGCTTACCATTTAGACAAGTTGCAGCCTCCTCCATGCTGTGTTGAACCTCCTGAGAAGTTTCTGATTCCAGTCTCCTTCCTGGCAGAATGTACTTGTTCGGTCCCCCTAAAATGCCAGCTGGAACAGCTGGGCTTTTCGTTGATGTAACAAGCTGTGTCTGTGTTCACTAAACAACCTTCTTCAGAGTGGAGAAGGAATTTCCACACATTGCCCTCGATGTCCCAAATGTAATCCAAATTCACGTTTCCGCCCGCCCGCCGTATCTTTTGAAGAAAACTGAGTGGGGTCCGTTTGTTGTTGCTGGCTGTGGTTGTGATTTCGCTTTGCAAGAATCAATCAACTCTGCTTCCACTTGTTCAGTTTTGCTTAGGTCCAACAGGTTGTCAGGTGCTAGTGGCTGGGGGTAACGGAGATTCAGGTGCTTGCTGTGATGTTGTCCTTGTGCTGTTGGTGCCCATGCCCTGGTGCTTCTCAATCAAATTGGCCACCAGGTAGCGCGGGAGATGGGCGGGTTTTACATTTTCTGCCTGGCTCCTCAACCTCGTGGTGCGGTCAGCCAGCTGCTCGGTGAGCTCGGCAGAACATTCAACATGGTGGACCTCCGTGTTTTGTTCTTGGCAGTGGCAAGATTAGCCAGCTAATATTATTCAGCTCTACTCTACCAACACTTAAGATTGTAGCTTCTAGCTAGCCTATTATTAGCTGTCCCCTCTGTGAGGAGGAAAAAACTGTCAATTTGACCCAGCCATGGGTGGGATCCAATGAGCTTCCTAAACATGGTAATAAAGTCAGTACCTTATGACATTGCATGGCTAGTTGCCCAATCGGAATGCATTTTTGGATTTTAACTACTAAATATTACATCTCATCAGTTCTATCTTTTTCTTGTTCGTTCGTTCTGTCTCGTTGAATGATACTTGACATACTGTAGATGTGCATTAGAACCGCTTTCCTTCAATCTGAGCTTCTTTTTCTGTCTGTGTCACACGTTTGGAATGAAATGGCCTGCAAGGCTGTCCGTGACACACCCCTAATGGGCATGTTGCTCTTTTTGGGTGTGGTCAGAGATTAGCCAATAGATGAGTGCTACATTTCCCAGAATAGGAGAACTTGATTCAATGACTGGATTAATGACCACTCTTTTCTGTGGCACACACCATGTTTGAGGCTACAATAAGCCCAAGGACCAAGTACGGGTGGTATTAGGGTCTTCTATGTTCAATATAAAAGACCATCATATATTGAGTATATAATAGTTTGAGTCTTGAGTCTTTACTCTTATTGATTGATATGGAGTTCTGCTTGGGGCTTAAATACCCCGCTTTGGTCTTAAATACTCCAGACGTATGGTAACTTCAAGTTGTTGGGGATACATTCATGTAGCAGATGGTGTGCATTTAATTAGCTGGGGCTGGGCCCTATCCGATAGTCATTGAGAAGTCCTTCACTTTATTGCAGCGCTCTCGTGAAGCACCAATGACTACCCCGTGATGCTTTCACCACATGAAAGGGCTATCCTCCATTTAAAAAGTGTGATCTAATGGCAGCGTGATATTAGCCATTAACCAAGCCCACATGTGTTAGGGGAATGAAGGAGTCGGTTGAAGATGCAGCCGGTCCCAATTGACTCCCTACGCCCTTGGCCCTAATGCTTCGATGTGTTAGCCGTACAGATCTAGAGAATAGAAGGGCTGTGGGGGCAATTTGAATTGAAGGGGTAGATGGCGACTTGGGACTGGATGTGGAAGTCAGTGGAAAGACTAGCCTGTAGGCTTTGGTGACACTTTATTTAGATAGTCACCCTGTGATGCTTCATGATACTCCTCAAGTTCACCAACTGCCTGTTACTGTACGTGATAAATGGCCCCTGTAGATGTCAATACAATCGCAGTTGACCGTTGTCAATACAGTCGCTTAAATACACCTAAATGACACTTTGTGGAGGGCTTTTGAGCAAATATACACTACCGTTCAAAAGTTTGGGGTCACTTAGAAATGTCCTTGTTATTGAAAGAAAAGCAAAAAGAAGTGTCCATTTAAAATAACATCAAATTGATCAGAAATACAGTGTAGACATTGTTAATGTTGTAAATGACTGTTGTAGCTGGAAACGGCTTTTTTAAAAATGGAATATCTGCATAGGTGTACAGAGGCCCATTATCAGCAACCATCACTCCTGTGTTACAATGGCACATTGTTAGCTAATCCAAGTTTATCATTTTAAAAGGCTAATTGAAAATTAGAAAACCCTTTTGCAATTATGTTAGCACAGCTGAAAACTGTTGTGCTGATATAAAGCGGCACTAAAACTGGCTTTCTTCAGACTAGTTGAGTACCTGGAGCGTCAGCATTTGTGGGTTCAATTACAGGATCAACACGTCCAGAAACAAATAACTTTCTTGTGAAACTCGTCAGTCTATTCTTGTTCTGAGAAATGAAGGCTATTCCATGCGAGAAATTGCCAAGAAACTCAAGATCTCGTACAGCGCTGGGTACTACTCCCTTCACAGAACAGCGCAAACTGGCTCTAACCAGAATCGAAATTGTGGAAGGCCCCGGTGCATAACTGAGCAAGAGGAAAAGTACATTGGAGTGTCTAGTTTGAGAAACTGGCAGCTTCATTAAATAGTACCCGCAAAACACTAGTCTCAAAGTCAACAGTGAAGAGGCGACTCTGAGATGCTTGCCTTCAGTGTGTAGTCAGTGTGTGGAAGCCAGGAGATGCCAAATGTGTTTTTATTTTAATCTACGGTTTATTACTGTGAGACTGGCAGTTATTTGCATGACAATTAGCAGCTGAAAAAATGTCATGACCGACACTGCCCTAGTTGGAGGAGTGTGTAAGAGTGGTGTGTGTCACTTTTCCATAAAGTCAGTTGGTCATTGGTCCCACACACAGAGTCTGGAGCAGCAGAACAGAACTATACACCGAGTGTACAAAACATGAACACCTTCTTAATATTGAGTTGCACCCCCTTTTGCCCCCAGAACAGCCTCAATTCGTCGGGGCATGGCATTCCACAGGGATGCTGGCCCATGTTGACTCCAATGCTTCCCACAGTTGTGTCAAGTTGTCTGGATGTCCCTTGGGTGGTGGACCATTCTTGATACACATGGGAAACTCTTGAGCATAAAAAACCCAACAGTGTTGCAGTTCTTGACACACCAAACCCGGTGCGCCTGGCACCTACGACCATGCCCCGTTCAAAGGCACTTAAATATTTTTGTCTTGCCCATTCACCTTCTAAATGACATGCATACACAATTCATGTCTCCAGTTTTCGCAAGGCATAAAAATCATCCTTTAGCCTGTCTCCTAACATTCATCTATACTGATTGAAGTGGATTTAACAGGTGCCATCAATAAGGGATCATGGCTTTCACCTCGTCAGTCTGTCATGGAAAGAGCATGTGTTCCTAATGTTTTGTACTCTGTGTAGTTTTACGCGGAAGAGTCTATAGTGGGAGGAACCCACCCAGCCTGACCCAGAGTGATTTCACTAAATTAAAACATCTTCCAATTTGACCTCGGACTACCCCATACAGCCTTGAACTGGGTCGGTCTCACTTTTTTACATTATAGTGGAACAACTATCTAGGGTACACACTCATCCATGTACTATGTCTGTGCTTGTAGCTATGTACTTATGCTGTGTGTGTGTGTGTGTGTGTGTGTGTGTGTGTGTGTGTGTGTGTGTGTGTGTGTGTGTGTGTGTGTCAGATATCACTAAGGCTCATCTCTATATGCTGCACTGCTGTATAAACTATCCCATATTATTTATAGTATACTGTAAACAACATTAAACACAGGCTATCTTTTCTATGTGGAGGCCTCAGTGTGACCTCCACTCCTTGGTCTTGTTCATTTCTCCTCCTCCTGGCCCCCCTTAAGAGGAGTGCGAGGCTCGTCCCCGTCCTTCGAGCTCTTCCTTCAAGGTACGAGAGGAGACAGTCTCTACAGTGCCCCCCCCAGGCCCTGTTCTCAGAGAGCTCGCGAGGGAGAGCGTGGGGGCATACCACAAGGAGATGGAGAGACTTTGAAGGAAGAGTTGAGGATAAGAATTTAGGAGAGAGGGAAGTATATGAAGGTGGGTGAGGGGGAAAAAAAGGGGGGACAGACCTATCCAGTTCCCATTGGGGTGAAATAAGTTCAACTTCAAGCCAGATGTGAGGATGATTACAGTAGAAGTGTTCTTCTAGCACAGGCTACACACAGGATTACTTTTGCGCTCAAACAGGAAATGCTGATAGGAGAATGCAGCCAAGGCAAACACATACCGGGCCCAAACTTGCCATCTGGTGAGGGCCTGCACCTGCTACCAACAGAATGTGATGTCATTCTCCTGAAAGAAAGCCACACGTGGGTTGAGTTGTTAGTCAGTTACACACTGAACGATTCTAAAACTATCCTCAAAGGAAGACCGAGGCTACATCCTGTGATTACAGCAGTAAAGTCTCCACAGACCGTCTCCATCGAAAAAGGTTTTAAATAAGCCTATTGAACTGCACACAGGCAGCAGCACAGTTCAGACTAATCACTTTGAATGTGGAAGGCTTTGATTTGAGGACCAGACTCCCAGTAAGAGTTGATGTGTTTTGAACCCATCAGTTGTGTTGTGACAAAGGTAGTGGGGGGGGGGTATACAGAAGGAAACCCTATTTGGTAAAAGATCATGTCCATATTATGGCAAGAACAGCTCAAATAAGCAAAGAGAAACGACAGTCCGTTATTACTTTAAGACATGAAGGTCAGTCGATCCGGAAAAAGTTTCTTCAAATGCCAGTCGCAAAAACCATCAAGCTCTTTGTTGAAACTGGCTCTCATGAGGACCGCCACAGGAAAGGAAGACCCAGAGTTACCTCAGCTCCAGAGGATAAGTGTATATGATATATTATACAATAAATCATCCCAGTAGTTTTACAAACCGGATGATTTAACCTCTGCCCACTAATGAAACTCAGTTTTCCTCCTATAGTGTCTGAAATGTGCATGTTTGATATCGGCTACAGAATCACTGATCTACAGTACTAATCATCTTGCAGTACAATAGCTCGCTACACGTTATGTGAAGATTAGTGATTCTGCGCCTCCCCTGGCTCAAATCTCCTCAAACATGCTGAAAATCTTGTGGAGGTTGTAGCAACTGTATGAGCAGGCTTTGTAAACTCTACTGCCATGAGTGTTTTTTTCCTGTGGAGGTAGAGTGGCAGTAGTGGGTTAGGACTCCCCGGTGAGCAAAATTGGTTGAAAGACATTGAAAATGTGAGGAGTGTGAGTCACACCTAATCCCCCACCAGCCCCCCCTAGCAGTATCCGGATAAACAGCAAACATGGAGGCCAACATGTGGACAGGAAGGTTAGCGGGCAGCCAACATGAATCATTTGAGACTTTACATTACAGATTTGTCCAAACAGTATGTATTGTCAATGTGTCGCAAATGGGTGACAGTACATTGGTGGCGTTTGTCAAGCCAGTAGGTCACCTGTTAGTGTTTTCCCGAGGACAATGAGGAAATTAGGCTAGGAGAAGAGTATTGTGTCCCAGGCTCTGAAAAAACGAGTGGGAACCAACAGCAGCTAGCTAGCTGGAGTGGCAGAGATACTCTTAATGATCGGCTATGAAAAGCCAACTGACATTTACTCCTGAGGTGCTGACTTGCTGCACCCTCGACAACTACTGTGATTATTATTATTTGACCATGCTGGTCATTGATGAACATTTGAACATCTTGGCCATGTTCGGTTATAATCTCCACCCGGCACAGCCAGAAGAGGACTGGCCACCCCTCATAGCCTGGTTCCTCTCTAGGTTTCTTCCTAGGTTTTTGTCAATTCTAGGGAGTTTTTCCTAGCCACCGTGCTTCTACACCTGCATTGTTTGCTGTTTGGTGTTTTAAGGTTGGGTTTCTGTACAGCACTTTGAGATATCAGCTGATGTACGAAGGGCTATATAAATACATTTGATTTGATTTTGATTTAGCTAATGATGCTAACTTGTGTTAGACCGAACAAGGCTTGACTGGGCTGCAGTACATTCACATGAAGGTTCACTAGCCATTAGCCGTAGCCTAGCGCTGAAGTTTCACTAGCATTTGCCATAGTCTAGTGCTGAAGTTACACTAGCATTGGCCGTAGCTTAGCGCTGAATAGGTCCTGGCAGGCAATTAGCGGGTCGTGCGCTGTGCCACCTCAGAGGGTGTGAAATTGTGCTATGTCTGCAGGGGTGGTCGTGCTAACACCAACTGACAGCGTGGAACAGCCCTCAGGGTACTGGCTCCAACTGGACATTATCATTCCGCTATTACTGAGTTAATTTAGAGATGACTAATAGAGCACTGCTGTTACACACACACCATACACACACAGGCACACACACACACAGGCACACATACACACATGTAACAACACATACACTGTACAGTAGAGTGAGGACAGGCCAGCCCAGTGTGCGGTACAGTGAGTTTGTTTTCCTCTCCTGTCCCTCTGTAGTGTCTAGTCCTAGTGGAGGTGACTGCTCTGTAGAGGTCACCGCTAGATCAACCTGACACAATCCCACTCATTAATCATAGACACACGCGCACGCACAGTGCCATCGGGAAATATTCAGACCCCCCCATTTTCCCTCCCCGTTACTTATTCTGAAAATGTATTTTAAAAAGCATTTATCCTCAGCAATCTACACACAATACCCCATAATGAAAGCTAAACACAGGTTTTTAGACATTTTAGCAAATGTGTTAAAAATAGACAGATTATTTACATAAGTATTCAGACCCTTTGCTCTGAGACCTGAAATTGAGCTCAGGTGCATCCTGTTTCCATTGATCATCCTTGATGTTTCTACAACTTGATTGGAGTCCACCTGTGGAAAATTCAATTCAATTGATTGGACCTGATTTGGAAAGGCAGACACCTGCCTATATAAGGTCCCACAGTTGACCGTGCACATCAGAGCAAAAACTAAGCCAGGAGGTCGAATGAATTGTCCGTAGAGCTCCGAGACAGGAATGTGTCGAGGCACAGATGTGGGGAAGGGTACCAAAACATTTCTGCAGTATTCAAGATCCCCAAGACCACAGTGGCATCCATTTATTCTTTAAATGGAAGAAGTTTGTGACCAAGAACACGATGGTCACTCTGACAGAGCTCTAGAGTTCCTCTGTGGAGATGGGAGAATAATGCTGTAACCGAACAGAATGTTGTCAAAAGTCAAAGGGTCTGAATACTTTCTGAAGGCACCCGTATGTACAGACATGTAAACACACACACACACACACACACACACACACACACACACACACACACACACACACACACACACACACACACACACTCATACAGTTGTCCCGCTGAGCGCTGTTCACCTCAGGATTTAGTCCATTAGCCCACCACATGGGGCTACTGCTCTGCGTTAGCTGTGAACACGGAATGTCTCGTGAATGTTTTATGTCTTGTTTATTTTTCCCTTTCCTCCCTCCAGAGTCCAAATGAAGTTGCGTTGGTCACATACACATATTTAGCAGATGTTGTTACAGGTGTAAGCCCTCTCTTTTCTGGCTTCTGTCATGCGATCTCTAGTCATCCCTCTTTCCTTCTCTACCTTTCTCTGTTTCTTTTCTCCTTTTAAAAACGTTTTTTTTTTCTCTTTCGCCTCGCTCCCTCCTGGTGTTTCAGGGGCCAATTCAGTAAGAATAACACTGGGCTGGTTGGTTTGTCGTCTTCAGTGCAGGACTGCCCAGGGTTCCAGCTCATAAAGTGCAAATTAAAATCTGGCCTCTTGGAATTTGCCTGCTTAATTACCACCATGCTCATCTACAGCAGTAGAGAGAGGGAAGGAGGGAGGAAACGAGTGAGTGTTTTAGCAGCAGGGGAGACCTACTCCCCTTGATTATCACCGATTGGAGTGTGTTTTGTGCATATGTGTGCGGGTTGGTTGTGTACTGTAGACTGGGGTCACACGCCAACGGTCCCACGGATGAATAACTTTGCTCAAGCAAGAGTAAACTTTTTGTGTAAAGAGGTTGGGAAAGTCAGAGGACTAAGATGTGAACAGGCCTGATCACCGACCGATTAGTCTGCGTCACTCTCTCTTTTTCCCCTTCTATCCCTCCCTACTGATTTGGTTCGAAAAGGCATGACATGCCTGCTTAATGCCCCTTTTTAAAAAGGGGAATTGGAAACCTCTCCTTTCCATGATCAAAGGGGAATTTTGAGTATGAATGCTGTCTCATAAATAGTAATGATATGTCCATATACTCAGTACACATGTAACATGGAGATATACTTGTAGCAACTGAACACTGGCCAACCACACACACACAAACACAACCACCCAGTGTTATTCTTACTGACATTGGCCCACACAACACACACAGGAGGGAGCACAAAGACAAAAAACACACACCACCATCCACAATCACTCCACCAACCCCCACTCACTTCCCACACCAGTTAATAAAGCCTCAGCACAGTATGCACTCGTCTCAGATTACCCATAGTGCCGCAGGAGTTTGGTCTCTTTCACTACCTTCCCACACTTCCAACTGACTCCACTCGGCCCCGTCTGTCTCCTAATGACCCATAATGGCAAACTCTTAAGACCCTTAATGGGCAACTGAATCTCCTCTGGCCCTCGAGCACTCCCGATTCCACTCATATA